>NC_091952.1:29673348-29715848 GCF_031021105.1 Erythrolamprus reginae
ATTTATTTGGACACCTGCTTATTCAGACATGCTAATCTACACCTTCCACAAGTCATTCTGATCAAGAAATGCTTACAAAATGCACTTTCTCCGGTTGTGTGTTGACTCCCTCGTCGGTCGCCAGGTGGCAGAGAGGGTCTGTTGTGTTGTGATTGGCACAATGCAGCTCATCAGTGTTCCTTCACCGCATCCTTTTTTCATGGTTGTAAAGGAGTGTAGAGAGCACCGCTTCACTCAGAGCGGTGCCGCTTCGGATATTGCTGACCCCGGGCTCCCTAATCCAGTCCAGACAGAGTAATGAAATCCCACCCTCTCGGCTCCGACGACAAAGGTATTTCTATGAGCCCATCGGAGGCTCTGACCACACAGGAGCTGCAGCTTTCTTTTTCTTCTCTCCTTCCATAATCGGGGGCTGTCATGGCGACTCCCAACAACATTACTGCCACAAACTGCAGCTGGTGGCCCATTTCAGCACTGGAGAATGATGCAGGGAAATCCATGCCGCCCGAGGAGAATCAGGATCCGACACACCCTGCCTTCAGGTCCAAGGACAGGCTGGTTCTGTATCACTGGACCCAATCCTTCAGCTCACAGAAGGTAAAATGCTTTGCTGGATGGAAGAAGGGCTTGCTAGCCAGTAAGATTCCCTTCACAATCTAGGGGGCTAAGATTATGAGGTTGGGGCAGGGTGGGCTGGAGGGGGGGAGTGGGTTGCTAATATTTGCCAAATGTGGGTGGGAGGGAGCAAATGGGTGTCTGTCTGATTTGTGGGTCAGATTTCCATGATGTCTTTGGAGAAGCTTTTGTTGGACAGCTGTGTTTGTTTAGGCTTCTGAATGAATGGGAAGAGAGAGAGAGAGCCGCAGAGAGAAATGAACAATTTACAGGTAAAGGAATGGAGGCAGGCAGGTTTGTTAGGAGAGAAGATTCTGTATTTATTGGTGAAAGGGTCACGCTCTCCCCAACCACCTCTTAATGCTTCTGACACTGCAGTACTTGTAAATGCCAGGCTTTTTTCTTGGACCCAAAATATATTCTGCTCTTGGAGCGATTCCGTTCGGGCTTTTGTTACAAATGTTGAAACTGGAAGCCTTTGGGAACCCCTGACCTTTATTTTGCACAGCCATGTATATCCGGCACACTGCAGCCATTTCACTGGGATTTGTAATATACCAGAGCTGCATAAATATGTTTATGCAAAGGAGCAGGTTTGTCCAAATATGAAGGCGCTCCTTTCTTCCTATAACAAAATTCATGCTTTGGAGAGAAGGAGCCAGTGGGAACCAGAGAAATGTTTGAATCTGTGATTCGTAAGGGCTTTTTTGTACTTCCCGAGCTTCAAAACCTAGGTGTTGTCCTCTTTTATTTCAGAGGATTTGGCCTCTTTTTCTCACCTTATAAAACATCTTTGTTCAAAGATTTTCTTTAGGTCTTTGTCTCTGTGTCTGGGAAGGAAACAGTTAAGGAGCTACTCAGACACGCTTTTCTACAACTAATCTAGAATTAGCCCCACCTCTGTCAGAATTGATGGGGCTCCAGAGACAGCAGGTTGAACAAATTAAAGAGACAGTACTAAACATGCAGCACTGATTTCTGATCCCTACACACACACACACACACACACAAGCACACACACATACACAGGAGGGGGGAGATGATACATAAGTGTACCTCTCTGTGTGTTTCTTTGTGTCTTTTTAATTGCTCGCCAAGAATTCTCTCTGTTCTGAAAAGCAGATGCTGAGTTCCTGATGCAATCTTGGATTATGCTGCGTAAACATGATATAAATAGTACATAATATGGATTCATACTGTGTTTCATATTTATGATTTCATTTATTTATTTATTTTATTTGTCATACAAATATAGTATTGTATTGCAGTATGTTTAACATAACATATGTATAAAGTAGAGATAGAAAAAGTAAAAAGACATTAGGACAGGAACGGTAGGCACAAAGGTGCACTTATGCACGCCCCTTACAGACCTCTTAGAAAAGGGGAGAGGTCTATTGTAGATAATGTAAGGTTGAAGATTTTGGGATTGGGGGAAGAAACAACAGAGTCCAGTAGTGAATTCCAGGCGTTGGCCACTCTATTGCTGAAATCGTATTTTCTGCAGTCTAGTTTGGAGCGATTTACATTTAGTTTGTACAGGTAGTCCCCGACTTATGACGGGGATCCGTTCCCATGGCCAGTTGTAAGCCAAGTTTGGTGTAAGTTGGAATATTTCAATTTACACGAATATTCCGATTTACACGGCGGTGGTGGCGGCGGCGGGGGATGGCTTCTTCAAGAAACCAACAGCTGGCGAAGCCTCCTGCTGAATGCTAGGGCGAGGGGATCTCCGTGGTGGGCGTCTTGGAGGCTACAGCAATGCAGCCCCGAGAAGGCCTGGCTGTAGGTCCCTTGAAGCCGCCGCTGCCTCCGAGGGGGTCTCCGCGAGGTCTCTGAAGCCACCGCCCACCGCTGAGATCCCTTCGCCCGAATGGAGGCAGCAGCGGCACTGGTGGCTTCGAAGCTGTCTCCGGGTTGTCATAACGACAAAACGGCGTACATCGGGGACGATGTAACCCGGGGACTACCTGTAACTACTGCATGCCCTTGTGTTGTTTTTTGTTAAAGGTGAAGTAGTCACCAACAGGGAGTACATTGTGATGTATGATTTTATGAACAACAGTTAAATCAGTTCGGAGGTGGCGTAGCTGTAAATTTTCTAAACATAGTAATTGAAGTCTGGAGGAGTAAGGTAATTTTTTGTGGGAGGAGGAGTGGAGGACTCTTCTTGAGAAGTATTTCTGGACTCCTTCAATTGTACTAATGTCTGTTATGCAGTGTGGATTCCATACAGGTGAGCTGCATTCAAGAGTTCTCTAATTCATATTAGAGTTCTCTAATGTAATTGCATATAACGACACAATAAGAAAAGAAGTCCCATTCTTTTAGCAGCCTGTGAATGCAAAAGTTACATCCTGGCAGAATCGGAACATTTGAAGATCTTCTTTCTTTGTCATTCGCCCACCCCACCCTAACCTTCATCTCTTCAGGGTGTCTGCTAATAAAAGCAACAGATCATGTATGGAGACTGCAGACAGATATGTGAAAAAAAAAGCTATGAAATAATAAATCCCACGAAACTTCTTCCTTGTTTCAGTACCATGGCCAGGGCAAAAAATGAAGTTTACAGTACCTAAAATGATGTTCTCTAACACGGTGTTTCCCAAACTTGGCCACTTGAAGATATTTGGACTTCAATTCCTAGAATTCCCCACTGCTCTAACAAATAAAAACAACCCCTTCTGTAGAAACAACCAATACATAGAGAAAGGGGGCGGAGAGGGGGGAGTGAAGGAGAGGGAACAAGAATATGTTTGTATAGCTGATTGCCTATAGATTATTCTCACATATTGCAGCTGAATTTTTGTCTCAAAAATGTTTGGTTTCTACAACCTCCAAACATGCCTGTGACCAAAATAAGCTATTCCAATTATTTTAGAACCATAATATTTATTTAAACATTTTATACTTTGTTGTTGTACTATCTAACTTGCAGAACATATATTTTGGAAATAAAAAATATTGGAAAGGAATATGGTTACAAGTAATGAGCTAGTTTTGTACGTACAGGAATTATATTTTTAAAAAAGACTTGAACGATGTCATCTGAAAAGCCCCAACACTGTTACTTATTTTGTAACATGCCAAACACATCTAGAGAGCTTTCAGGGAATTCCAGTAAATAGTCTGGCCCAAAGACAGCCATGTCCTTCTATGTCCCAATCAACTTCTGAAACAATATTCCATTACTGGATGCCATATTTTTCCCCCTCCTCTACATAAGTGTTTCTCAACCTTGGCAACTTTAAGATGTGTGGACTTCAACTCCCAGAACTGGAAATGAGAGTTGAAATCTACACATATTGAACCAGATAAGCTTCAAAAACATTGTTCTACATCGTACATAAATTTATAAATTACATATTGCC
This sequence comes from Erythrolamprus reginae, assembly GCF_031021105.1. Classification (NCBI taxonomy): domain Eukaryota; kingdom Metazoa; phylum Chordata; class Lepidosauria; order Squamata; family Dipsadidae; genus Erythrolamprus; species Erythrolamprus reginae. The sequence goes on from NC_091952.1 coordinate 29,677,335, forward strand.
TTGAGGTAGATCAGATCAGGAAACAAACTCGGAAAGTACTACTAAAATTCTATTGTTGTAGGAAACCTTTATTTCCCTTATACTGAAGAGAGTCAAGGCTGCCTATTTATTTTTTATTTTATTTATTTATTTAGTCCAATACATAATACATATTGAAGAGAATAGATATGTAGTAATATAACTAAAGAAATGAATAGAAGGAAAGATATAAAAGTATAGGTGAACAAATTTGAAAAGAAGAAAAGATAAATGAGATAAGGAGAGACAATTGGACAAGGGACGGAAGGCACACTGGTGCACTTATGCACGCCCCTTACTGGAGAAGTCAATCGTGGATAGTCTAAGGGAAAAATGTTGGGGGTTAGAGGTTGACACTACTGAGTCAGGTAATGAGTTCCATGCTTCGACAACTCGGTTGCTGAAGTCATATTTTTTACAGTCAAGTTTGGAGCGGTTAATATTAAGTTTGAATCTGTTGCGTGCTCTTGTGTTGTTGCGGTTGAAGCTGAAGTAGTCGCCGACAGGTAGAACGTTGCAGCATATGATCTTGTGGGCAATACTTAGATCGTGTTTTATGTCTTCTTAACTTGCCTTTCTTCTTGATTGAAAAATATTCAGATTGTAACATTTCTTCACAAAAATCCCAAGCACTGTAACTTTTCTCTAGTCTTTTAACTATTTTATTTATGTCCTTTGAAACTTCTTTAGTCTTATAATATCATTGCTGAGAGGCAATTACAGAATGCTAATATGTTGTGTATTGTGTCTATAGATTTATAGGCTTCATAGTTCAGTTGTTGATTTAGTAGTCTCTGGTGTGGGATTTACATTTTTTAAAGTAGCCTGATACTATTATCTAGCAATATCAATATCAAGATAGGTTCCTTGGCCATTTTCTGCTAGCCATTTCATGATTTGCTGATATCTATAGATAGAACTTCTTACCCCAATGTGCATCAATTTATATTGGCTTACAATTGAATTGACTTTAAAATGTTGATGTCTATTCTTCCTGTTAAAGTATGGTCCATGCTTTAACCACTCTAAAATAATCATTACGTACACATGACAAAGATGTTTCCAGGACACATCCTTGGGGATCACAGTATTAATATCTTTCTAATTAAACAATTATCTATTCCTACTCTTTGTTTTGTAATTGGTCATTCGTAAGAGAATGTCTTCTTATATTTCATGAAGTTTCATTTATTTAGAACACTTTGAACACTTTAGTGGAAATATTCAAAGTACCATATAAAAAGTTGTGAGAAAGGACTTATGTTTACAGACATCATGTTAATTTTGCTTTGGCAAGATTTATCTCACTAAATAGCATTTGAAAAAAAAAATACAGTATTTGATTTGACTTCTATGCTGCCCAATCCCATGGGACTCAGGGCAGCTTACAACAATATCAAAATGTAATACAATAATAAAAAGAAGTCAAATGTAAATACCAAACAATAAAAATCCCATTATAAAACCCACAATACAGTCTAATCAAAACAACACTCATACCAATCAACACAATTCGGCCATGGCAGATGTCAGTATTCACGGCCACCAGGCCTGCCAGCAAAGCTAGGTCTTCGTAGCCTTTTGGAAGGCCAGTAGGGTGGGAGCAGTACGGACATCGGGGGGGGGGGGGGGAGTTGGTTCCATAGGGCATAGAGCCAGGGCAGCCACAGAGAAGGCCTTCCCCTGTGGTCCCGCCAACTGCATTGCTTAGTCGATGGGACCAGGGAAGGCCAACTCTGTGTCCTCTTTTTGGTCTCTGGGAGGTATGCGGCAGGAGACGGTGCTGTAAAATGCTTTCTACCAAACAACCCAAAACAGAAATTAAACTGTACATTCCAGAATCTCCCAGAGATCTTTTTAAAATAATCATTTTACAATATTTGAGATTCTGATATAGCACCATATTGATCTTGTTCTTGTTAGAACAGTGTTTCCCAACCTTGGCAACTTGAAGATATCTGGACTTCAGTCCAAATGTCTTCAAGTTGCCAAGATTGGGAAACATTGTGTTAGAAGATCAGCAATTTCATATTAGAATTCTTTTAGAACTTTGAAATGGTTCATCTGGACTTGTTGTTTACTTGTTTTCAGTGAATAGGCAGAAAGTATAATTCGGCAACCTGGTGCCTTATAGACTGTAGCAGGTGTATCTAATCTTGTCAACTTTAAGCCTGGAGGCCTTAAACTCCCAGAATTCCCCAGCCAGGTTTAAAGTTGCCAAGGCCGGAAACCCCTGGACTATAGCATTTCTTTTACAGAATACACAGATCATATAGGGTAAGTAGCATCAATGTTTCTGATTCTTTTCTGTTTCCCCCCCCCCAAACACCTGAAATCTCTGGTAGGTTTCTTCAGGGTGGAAAATTAAGAATTAAACCCTGCTTTTCTCTTAAAATCTGCCAACTTAATAAAATAGAGCTTAAAATTATTGAGTCTAGTGTTGTTAATATATCAGCTGCCCCAGTGAAGGGCGACCAAAATTTTTACTACCACAACTGTGGCCGTGGATTATACAGGGTGCCCTGCATTTTCTTTCAACATATTTCAGTGCAAATTGGGTGCCCTGGGGTGGAGCTCCATTTTCACTACCCCACTGCTCCCCCCCCCGTCCGGGCAGCAGCCCACCCCTGAGCTGCCCACACCCAACAATTATGAATAGACCACTTTTTAAATAGCAGGGTTTTTAGCCATAAGAATGTCTCCAGATCTTTATTTGTACTATAAAGCTTAGATTCCCTAAGATTATCAGTTTAGGTAGTGATATCATTTTACACCAGTGTTTCCCAACCTTGGCAAGTTGAAGATATTTGGACTTCAACTCCCAGAATTCCCCAGCCAGCAAATGCTGGCTGGGGAATTCTGGGAGTTGAAGTCCAGGTATCTTCAACTTGCCAAGGTTGGGAAACACTGTCTTACACCTTCTATAGCAAAAAGAGACTAATTATTTTAATTTCTTTGAAATCTCCTTCTCATCCAGTGTTCCAAGTGTTTCAAACCTTTTGAAGATTTAATCTTGTTTTAATGTTCATATTGATTAAACCAGGAATATGTTTCTTGTTATAATGCTTTTCTTTGGTAAATGTTTAAATTCTTCTATACTACTTTCAGTGAAGAAAAGCCTTTCTTTTTTCTCATTAACAATTTTCTTGTTAATGTTTATATATTGTGCTAAAAACCTGTTGGATTTGGTAATATAGTTTCTGATCTGGAATGGAAATCTTAACTGGGCTTTTGCATTTTTAAGCCTCACACATTCAGACTTTTCTTTTCATATATATCTTCCTCATTTCATTCTCTTTCTTTTGATTAAATATTTGGTTCATGTGAAATATATCTATATCCAGTAGTATATATCTACCGTGTTTCCCCCAAAATTAGTTTCAAAGCTATACTTTTGAGACGATCAAAAAGTCCATTTATTTGTCATGAACAATAAGTACAATTTAGTAGTTTACTTGTGGTCCTCCACCCAACGTCCTGTCTGTCGATGACTACTTCAGCTTCAACCACAACAACACAAGAGCACACAACAGATTTAAACTTAATATTAACCGCTCCAAACTTGACTGTAAAAAATATGACTTCAGTAACCGAGTTGTCGAAGCGTGGAACTCATTACCATACTCCCTAGTGTCATCCCCCAACCCCCAACACTTTACCCTTAGATTATCTACGGTTGACCTATCCAGATTCCTAAGAGGTCAGTGAGGGGCGAGTACAAGTGCACTAGAGTGCCTTCCGTCCCCTGTCCTATTGCTCTCCTATATTTCCTATTCCTTTCTTCTATTCCCATATCTCTTCTTCTATTCTTTCTATTACTATATCTTCTTTTCTATTCTTTCATAGATATATTTTACCATGAGTATCTCCTCTATAACCTTCATCATGTATTTTGCTATGTGTATAGATATATACCCACTAAAACTCTCATTGTGTATTGGACAAAATAAATAAATAAATAAATAATAAATAAATAAATTTGGTTAATATCTTTCAAAACAGCAAATTTCCATAATTCCCATATGTTCTAGAAATAGTTTTGTTCATCATTTGAGTTTAATGCCAGCTGTATTATAGTATGCAAGTATTGCCAAAGTAAACTGAATGAGGCTTTATTTGAAAAATGTACTTCAGTTTTACTTTGGTGCAGAACAATATTTCTCAGCATTAAAATGTGTGGGAATTCTGGCTTGTGAATTCTCAGAGTTGAGATTCACACATCTTAAAGTTGTCAAGATTGTGAAACAGTGGAGTGCAGGAATAGAGAGAAGCAGGAGGGAATGAATTGTAAAATAAAATAATGGGGTTAATTAGACCCAATAAATGTCTCTTTCTCTCATTAAATATGTATTCAATATATAATTACAAGTAATCTCAAAATCAGTACTGCATAGCAATTGTCACCTCTCAAGATTGAGAAATACAAGGAGGAAAGTACTTAATTGGTTTCTTTCTCTTATCCTTAATTATATCCTAAATTGAGAGCTCTTTGTATAAATTAACAACTAATTTTATATGCCTGAATTAATTTTAGCTTTCTAGTAAACTAGCCCCTTATTCCACATTAAGCAGGCTATTGTTTTAAAAACATTTGATAATCATGTTTTTTATCTATACCTTGATATTTCAGACTAAAATAGTCAATGCTACTTATGAATTATAGGGACGTGGTGGCTCATGGCTAAGACACTGAGCTTGTCGATTGAAAGGTCGGCAGTTCAGCGGTTCAAATCCCTAGTGACACATAACAGGGTGAGCTCCCATTACTTGTACCAGCTTCTGCCAATCTAGCAGTTTGAAAGCATGTAAAAAATGCAGGTAGAAAAATTGGGACCACCTTTGGTGGGAAGCAGTGGTGGGTTCCTACCAGTGTGGACCAGTACATGCGCAACGGCAGTGGCCTGCTGGTGATGTAATTTTGGTGTGATGGTTCTGGTACTGTCTGTGCCGGTCCGTGTGCACCACCATCGTTTTTTGGGAATTTTGGGAATTTTTTTCGGGTCATCTTCTTTAAAAGAAAAGCCCTCTTGCCCATTCCCAGGTTAATACCTATTGTGGTTAGCTCTGGCCCAGCTCCTGCCCCAAGGACTGTGGATGTGGGGGAGACATCCACATGCCGCAGGCCTGTTTTGCTCCCAGTGGAATCTGCTGATGAAGGCTCCTCTGACCAAGAAGACAGGAATGACAGGAGGAGGAGAGTGTGGCAGACAGCTCAGAAGGAGATAAATTATCTAGCTCCTCCTTGGATTAGGAACAAGAGTTAATGATACAGCCACGCATGCGGAGAGCGATGCATAGGCAGCAACAACTGAGAGATTATTATAAAAGAAAATGAGGCCACCTGTGGTTGGGTGGGGCTGTAGTAATTAGTGAGGCAGCTATAAAGAGCAGCCTGTGGGTTTGGCCATTGTGGAGGTTTATCTGATCATTTTGTTTCGTGCCTGCCTTGCTGACTTTGACCTTTGTGGGCTGTTTTTTCTCCGCTTTGAAACTAAACCAGAGCCAAGTGTGTTTCCCTTTGTGAAAGAAGAAGGACTGTGAATTGCCTCACAGCTGCAAGCTAAGTATCTCAGAACTGATAAGGGACTTGTACAAATTACCAGTTTGTTTGGAGACAAGTGCTCTTTGCTATACAAAAAAGAGTGCTTAGTTTATTTGCATTTTCGGTATAAAGAACATTGTTTTGAATTTTCAAACGTGTGTGTGTCTGAAATTTGTATCTGTGAATTTTCAGGAGGATTCTGCCAAAGAGCTCGACAGAACAATACCGACCTTTATTTCTTTATCCGAAGCACAGCTGAGCAGTTCCCCAGCTGTGTTTTGGGCTGAAACATCCTTTTGCACAAGGGGGGCGTGTGCATGTGAAACAATGTTCCATGCACCTTTGGCATTTAGTCATTCTGGCCACATGACCACAGAGACGTTTTCGGACAGCACTGGTTCTTCAGCTTTGAAATGGAGATGAGCACTGCCCTCTAGAGTCAGGAACGACTAGAACTTATGTGCAAGGGAAACCTTTACATTTATTTATGAATTGCATTCAGTGGGGTTTATCTAATACTATCGCAGGCAGGTTGCTATGACTGCTTAATAAAAATAGAAAAAGTGAAATTTTGGAAGTATGCTTAAATGGTTGCCTTTCCATTTTCTTTTGCTTCTGCAGATACAGTATTGTTATACGCTACCTCAGCAAATGGTAGCAACTCCGCCCAATTGTCCTGCTTGTAGTCTACATAACAACAGATGTATTTTTTTTATTTACTTATTTATTTTGTCCAATACACAATGAGGGTTTTAGTGGGTATATATTTATATACACATAGTAAAATACATGATGAAGGTTATAGAGGAGATACTCAAATACTTCAAAAGAAAAGGATTTAGGGGTAATGATTTCTGACAGTCTCAAAATGGGTGAACAGTGCAGTCAGGCGGTAGGGAAAGCAAGTAGGATGCTTGGCTGCATAGCTAGAGGTATAACAAGCAGGAAGAGGGAGATTATGATCCCGCTATATAGAGTGCTGGTGAGACCACATTTGGAATACTGTGTTCAGTTCTGGAGACCTCACCTACAAAAAGATATTGACAAAATTGAACGGGTCCAAAGACGGGCTACAAGAATGATGGAAGGTCTTAAGCAAAAACGTATCAGGAAAGACTTAATGAACTCAATCTGTATAGTCTGGAGGACAGAAGGAAAAGGGGGGACATGATTGAAACATTTAAATATATTAAAGGGGTTAAATAAGGTTCAGGAGGGAAGTGTTTTTAATAGGAAAGTGAACACAAGAACAAGGGGACACAATCTGAAGTTAGTTGGGGGAAAGATCAAAAGCAACATGAGAAAATATTATTTTACTGAAAGAGTAGTAGATCCTTGGAACAAACTTCCAGCAGACGTGGTAGATAAATCCACAGTAACTGAATTTAAACATGCCTGGGATAAACATATATCCATCCTAAGATAAAGTTCGCGGAGAGGGGCGGCATACAAATCTAAATAATAAATAAAATACAGAAAATAGTATAAGGGCAGACTAGATAGACCATGAGGTCTTTTTCTGCCGTCAGACTTCTATGTTTCTATGTTTCTACTCACAGTAAAATATATCTAAGAAATAATAGAAAAGAAGATATAGTAATAGAACATATCAATGAAAGAATAGAAGAAGAGATATAGGAATAGAAGAAAGGTATAGGAGATATAGGAGAGCAATACCCAGTTGTACATCTCCACTCCATGTCCAGTCAACGAAGCAGTGGAAGTGATGTGCCGGTGCCTGGAGGCTGTTGGGGCCTGGATGGGTGTCAACAAACTCAAACTCAACCCAGACAAGACGGAGTGGCTGTGGGTTTTGCCTCCCAAGGACAATTCTATCTGTCCGTCCATTACCCTGGGGGGGGAATTATTGACCCCCTCAGAGAGGGTCCGCAACTTGGGCGTCCTCCTCGATCCACAGCTCACATTAGAGAAAAACCTTTCAGCTGTGGCGAGGGGGGCGTTTGCCCAGGTTCGCCTGGTGCACCAGTTGCGGCCCTATCTGGACCGGGACTCATTGCTCACAGTCACTCATGCCCTCATCACCTCGAGGTTCGACTACTGTAATGCTCTCTACATGGGGCTACCTTTGAAAAGTGTTCGGAAACTTCAGATCGTGCAGAATGCAGCTGCGAGAGCAGTCATGGGCTTCCCTAGGTATGCCCATGTTACTCCAACACTCCGCAGTCTGCATTGGTTGCCGATCAATTTCCGGTCACAATTCAAAGTGTTGGTTATGACCTTTAAAGCCCTTCATGGCACCGGACCAGAATATCTTCGGGACCACCTCCTGCCGCACGAATCCCAGCGACCGGTTAGGTCCCACAGAGTCGGCCTTCTTCGGGTCCCGTTGACTAAACAATGTTGTCTGGTGGGACCCAGGGGAAGAGCCTTCTCTGTGGGGGCTCCGACCCTCTGGAACCAGCTCCCCCCTGAGATTAGGATTGCCCCCACCCTCCCTGCCTTTCGTAAACTCCTTAAACCCCACCTCTGTCGTCAGGCATGGGGGAACTAAAACATCTCCCCCTTGCCCATGTTGTTTTGCCGTTTGATTGATTGACTGTGTGCCTGTTTTTTAATATATATTGGGACTGTTTTATGAATTTTTTAACTTAAAATTGTAATTAGATTGGTGGGCATTGGATTTGTTACTATGTACTGTTTTTATTATTGTTGTGAGACGCCCCGAGTTTGCGGAGAGGGGCGGCATATAAATCCAATAAATCTAATCTAATCTAATAGGACAGGGGACGGAAGGCACTCTAGTGCACTTGTACTCGCCTCTTACTTACCTCTTAGGAATCTGGATAGGTCCATTTCATTCAAGTGCCCCATTTGTACTCAGATGAAAAGCTGAGCTGAGTCCTTGTATGGATCTAATCATCCTCAGGAACTTGCTCCAAAATTTTGCTGTGAACTGTATGCCTCGGTCAGAGATGACTCTTTTTGGCATGCCGTGTGGATGGTAAATGTGCTTGAGAAATAGTTTTGCTAGTTTTCTGGCTGGAGGTAGCCCTGAATAAGCAATGAAATGGGCTTACTCGGGAAACAGTAAATCTCCCCATGCTAGATTTTGCTACCTGCACAGGTGCGGGAAGCAAAATTGTGCTCGATTTTGCATTCACACGCCAGAGTCATGGAGATCCATGCAATTAGCCTTACCGGCAGGAGCCCACCACTGCTTCCAACTATATTTATTATTTTATTATATTTATTGGATTGTACACTGCTCAGAGCCTCTCTGTGAGGGAAAGGGGCAGTTAACACATTTTACACACACGTGCACGCACACACACACACACACACCTGTATGAATCTACATGGGGCTACCTTTGAAAGGTGTTCAGAAACTTTAGATCGTGCAGAATACAGCCACGAGAGCTATCGTGGGGCTTCCCAGAATCGCCCACGTTTCACCAACACTCCGTGGCTTGCACTGGCTGCCGATCAGTTTCCAGTCACAATTCAAAGTGTTGGTAATGACCTTTAAAGCCCTACATTGCATCGGACCAGAATACCTCTGGAACCGCCTTCTACTGCACGAATCCCAGCGGCCGATAAGGTCCCACAGAGTTGGCCTTCTCTGGGTCCCGTCGACTAAACAATGTCATTTCGCGGGACTCAGGAGAAGAGCCTTCTCTGTGGCGGCCCCGACCCTCTGGAACCAGCTCCCCCCAGAGATTAGAATTGCCCCCACCCTCCTTGTCTTTCGCAAATTACTTAAGACCCACCTATATCACCAGGCATGGGAGAACTGACACACCTCCCTCAGGCTTTTATATTTTATGTTTGGTATGTGTGTGCTGCATGGTTTTAAATGATGCAGTTTTACATGTTTTTAATATTAGATTTGTTTCATTCTAATATTGTTTTATTATTGTTGTGAGCCGCCCCAAGTCTTCGGAGAGGGGCGGCATACAAATCTAATAAATTATTATTATTATTATTATTATTATTATTATTATTATTATTATTATTATTATATCTTTATCCAAATTCTTATGGACCAGGATTCTAACTAGATAATGATTGGTGTTTCATGGATCAAGGATTTTTCAATCTTCTAAGATGGTTAGCTATTCAAGCATTTATTCAACATTCCTATCTAATTCAGAATTCATTTTCAAAGTGCAAGTGGCTTCATAAGAGAAATGAAAGACATCAAGTCAGGGCAGACCTACTATAAAAGAAAAGTCTTAGATTTAGAGGTTGGCACCATAATCAATGGAATTTTGAATACTCAATACTGCAGTCACTGCTTAAGTAACACTTTCCTCAGATGATGTGTGCAGAGGCATTTATTTCATCTCATTACCTTTAGTCCAAATCCTCCTAATTGGCTTGCATTCAGAGTGTCTTGAAATCTCTGAGAAATAATCTCTGAGAAAAGCAGCTTCTGGAAAAGAGGGTGTGGAGTGACACTGAGCCCTAAAGCAAACTTGGCAACTTTAAGACTTGTGGACTTCAACTCCCAGAATTCTCCAGCCAGTCCAGAATTCTGGGAGTTGAAGTCCACAAGTCTTAAAGTTGCCAAGTTGAAGGCCTCTGCTCTAAATGATTTTAAACAGCCAATTTAACTTTCTAGATTACACGGCAACAAATCATGTTGCACAATAACAGGATTTTCACTCTTGGACATTGGAAATCAGGATATGGCAACCTTTTGCCATGGAAGCTTTAAACAGAATTTAAGGTAGGAAAATATAATAACAGAGTTCGAAGGGACATTGGAGGTCTTCTAGTCCAACCCCCGGCTTAGGCAGGAAACTCTACACCACTTCAGACAGATGGTTTATCCAATCTCTTCTTAAAAACTAACTATCAGGAAATTTCTCATTAATTCTAAATTGCTTCTCTCCTTGATTAGTTTCCACCCATTGCTTCTTGTCCTACCTTCAGATACTTTGGAGAAGAGCTTCACTCCCTCTTGTTTGTGGCAGCCCCTGAGGTCTTGGAACACTGCTATCATGTCTCCCCTAGTCCTTTTTTTCATTAAACCAGTCATGCCCAGTTCCTGAAACCGTTCTTCATATGTTTTAGCCTCCAGTCCCCTCATCATCTCTGTTGCTCATCTCTGAACTTTTTCTAGTCTCTACATCTGTTTTACATTGTGGCGACCAAAACTGAATGCAGTATGTGTGGCCATACCAAGGCATTATAAAGTGACATTAACACTTCACATGATCTTGATTCTATCTCTTTGTTTATGCAGCCTAGAACTGCATAGTTTCCAGCAGATGTGGTTGCTAAATCCACAGTAACTGAATTTAAACATGCCTGGGATAAACATATATCCATCCTAACATAAAATACAGGAAACAGTATAAGGGCAGACTAGATGGACCATGAGGTCTTTTTCTGCTGTCAGTTTTCTGTGTTTCTCCGCAGAAACACAGGGGGCGGCATACAAATCTGTTTGTTTGTTTGTTTGTTTGTTTGTTTGTTTGTTTGTTTGTTTGTTCGTTTGTTCGTTCATTCATTAGATTTGTATGCCGCCCCTCTCCGAGGACTCGGAGCGGCTCACAACAAGAACAATACAAATCCAACATTTAAAACAATTTAAAACCCTTAATATAAAAGCAATCATACATCTCATGCAGACCATACATAAAGCGGAAACGGCCCAGGGGAATCAATTTCCCCATGCCTGACGACAGAGGTGAGTTTTGAGGAGTTTGCGAAAGGCAAGGAGGGTAAGGGCAGTCCTGATCTCAGGGGGGAGTTGATTCCAGAGGGTCGGGGCCACCACAGAGTAGGCTCTTCCCCTGGGTCCTGCCAGACGACATTGTCTCATCGACGGGACCTGGAGAAGGCCAACTCTGTGGGACCAAACCGGTCGCTGGGATTTGTGGGGCAGAAGGCGGTCCTGGAGATATTATTATTATTATTATTATTATTATTATTATTATTATTAGTTTTTAACTGTGCTGGCTTTTTGGCAGCTGCTGCGCACTGCTGACTCATATTTAAATGGTTGTCCACTAGGACTCCAAGATCCCTCTCACAGTTACTATTACTGAGCAAGGTACCACATAGAATGTATCTGTGCATTTTGTTTTTCTTGCCTAGATGTAGAACCTTACTTTTTTCACCATTAAATTTCATTTTGTTAGATAGTGCCAAATGTTCAAGTCTGTCAAGTTCCATCTGTATTTTGGGCCTATCTTCTTGAGTGATGGCTATTCCTGCCAGCTTGGCGTCATCTGCAAATTTTGAGTTCCCCATCTATCCCCTCATCCAAGTAATTGACGAAGATGTTAAAGAGTACTGGGCCTAAACTAGAGCTTTGGGGTACTCCACTTCATAGCTCTCTCCATGTAGATGCATTTCCATTGAGGACTAGATGTTGAGTGAGGTTGGTCAGCCAGTCACACATCCATCTGGTGGTGATGCTGTCTAACACAAATTTTTCCACTTTATCTAGTAGTAGGTTATGGTCTACTTTACTGAAGTCCAAGTAAATTATATCCAGAGTATTCCTCTGGTCCACTAATTTTGTCACTTTATCAAAGAATGCAATAAGATTAGTCTGGCATGATCTGTATTTGACAAACCCATGTTGGCTTTTGGTTATTGCTTTGCTTTGCTGATTCATTGCTTGATTATCTTTTCCAGAATCTTCCCTGGTATTGAGTCAGGCTGATAAGTCAGTAGTTTCCTGGTTCTATTTTTTCCCCTTTTTTGAAGGTGGGAACTATATCAGCTCTTTTCCAGTCCTCTGGCAGTTCTCCAGTGCTCCAGGATCTTTGAAAGATATATTATAGTGGTTCTGAGATCTCGTCTGTCAGTTCCTTCAGAACCTTGGGATGTAATCCATCCAGGCCTGATGATTTGAACTCGTCTAGGGTAGACAGGTGTTCACTTACCATTTTCTTCTCTATTTTAACTTGTCTTCCTAATCTGTTTTTTGGGTGTTGTTTTTGATAGGTTGGGCTGTTTTTTCTCTTTATGTAAAGACAGATGTAAAAAATGAAGTAATTAATTGTGCTTTCTCCCTATTGCTTTATTACCTTCTTGCCACTTTCTCCCAGCAATGGACCAATTGTTCCCTTGACTTTTTCCTTATTTTGAATATGTTGGAAGAAGCTTTTTTGTTACTTTTTACTTTTGCCAAAAGCCTTTGTTCATTGTAAGTCTTAGTTTTCCTTCGCTTCATCTTTTACAAGCTTGGGCTATTTGCTGATATTCTGCCTTAGTTATTTGCCCCTCTTTCTACTTTTTATACTTGTCCCTTTTGTCTTTCAATTTGTTAGAGAGTTTTTTATGTAGCCATGCTGGTTTCCTTTGAGAGTTGTTATTTTTCTTCTTCATTGATATTGTGCTAGATTGGGATTTATAATCTCACTTTTCAAAAATTCCCAAGCTTCTTGAGTTGTTTTCCCCTTGAGGATTCTCATACATGGAATCCTTACCAAGCTCTCTCTAGCTCTATTAAAGTCCAAGACTCTATCCAGGTAGCATGATTTTGTTCTGAGTGTACAGATATAACTAAATAATCTATACAATATTGGCTTTAAATCAGTTTAGGAACATTTTGTGATACCAAGCAGAATGAAATGCTTCAATATCAATGATAGAATACATCCTCTACATAAAAAATACTCCAAACACAATTTTCAGGATCTCCAACGAAGGATTACAACTTCGTGCTATTGACAAAGACCAATTGTTTTAGAGTTCATAACAGGGTCAAGTTCTTTTAGTGATAATTTGCTGACTTTTTCTTATCTGCAATGGACAGGACTAAATCTAGTGTTTGGATCAGAGCCAGATTGAATTGTTAGCCATACCTGTTGTCTGACTCAGTGAGAGCCTTTTTCTCTGTTTCTTCAAGGGAGGAGAAAGGAAGTTCAGAAAAGTTGAGATGATGGTCACAAGTATACAATCAAAAGTCTGCTTTCTCTATAACATCTCTATAATTCAGTATGGGAACTGTAATTTCAATGACAATTGAGAAGATTCAACTTCCTTAAGGTAATGATTAAGATTCAGAGGCTCTGAGGAAAATGTAGCCCTCTCTGTCTTCATACTACTCTGGCTTCACCTCCTACTCTGGATTAATTCCCACTGACATCAACTCTGCAGGTTCCAGTACAACTTTGAAAAAGGCATTATTTATCAGCCCAGTTTAAGTCATGGTTTATTTTCCAGGAAAATATGCCAAGTGTTCAAGACATATCAGCTGTTGTAGGTATAATAGCTAGAATGTAAGAAAGGAAGCCAGAATCGACAAATTCTCAGAAAAAAACAGAAACGTGCCAATACAATATTAAACTATTTTATATCAGAAAGAATTAGTATGGATTAATTAGCAGTTGTTATGGATATACTTATGGTTTAGGATTGCCTGATTCCTGTGAACAAATTGCAATTTATATTGCCTAAGAATATGGACTGGGTTTTCAATTAAATGATCTCCAGATAGAGGCATACTGAACTCTTGCTGTTTTTGACTAATTAATGAGTGAGATCTTACTAAATAGCAGTGCTTTGATCTAAATTTTCATCCTAATTTCTGTTCAAGTGATTGGAGAGACAGTAATCAGGAGGATAATCTTGTAGCTCCAATGATGTGCTATGGATTATTCATGTGAACTAGTACTGTATAATGAAATTCAATAATATTGTTAGGTTTTGAGGGTTGTAAAAACAAACCCATAAGATCTTTTCCAACATTTCAATGTTCTAGATTCTAAAATTATTGTGATGAGGAAAGCTTTGTATGTCAAAAGATACTACTGAATTACAAGTATTAGCCTTTCTCATCAGTGGCCAGATCAGCCTGGAACTGCTGGCCTTTATTTTATTTATTTATTTATTTATTTATTTATTTATTTATTTATTCATTCATTCATTCATTCATTCATTCATTCATTCATTTATTTATTTATTAGATTTGTATGCCGCCCCTCTCCAAAGACTCGGGGCGGCTAACAAATCAATTCCCCCATGCCTGATGACAGAGGTGGGTTTTAAGGAGCTTGCGAAAGGCAAGGAGGGTGGGGGCAACTCTGATATCTGGGGGGAGCTGGTTCCAGAGGGTTGGGGCCACCACAGAGAAGGCTCTTCTCCTGGGTCCCGCCAAACAACATTGCTTAGTTGACGGGACCCGGAGAAGGCCAACTCTGTGGGACCTAACCGGTCTCTGGGATTCGTGCGGCAGAAGGCGGTCCCGGAGATATTCTGGTCCGATCCCATGAAGGACTTTATAGGTCATAACTAACACTTTGAATTGTGACCGGAAATTGATCGGCAACCAATGCAGACTGCAAAGTGTTGGTGTAAAATGGCCATACCTTGGGAAGCCCATGATTGGTCTCGCAGCTGCATTCTGCACGATCTTTAACATCTTGTAAGACTTTTACCTACTGAGTGATGTTATACTTTATTTAGGGGAAGGGAAAACAATTCCAGCATAATATTTGCTATATTGCAAATATTGACATGTCAATTTCACAGACCACGTGATCAGCAATTTGGGCCCTGCAATAGGAATGGGATGAGTCTTACTTCAGGAATCTGACTTGCCTTCTTTAGGCTGCTTTGTCTATATTCATTCCCATGCCCATTTTGGTATTTCCCAGTTTAAAATAATATGAAATAAAGAAATATGTTAGGAAGTAATCAGGACAGAAACAATCCCCAGAAGTAATATTTTATTTATTTGTTTGTTTGTTTGTTTTGTCATATATGTATTGGTGGTATACAAAGATATAATATTTATATACATGATACTAGTAAAAGAGAAACATTAGGACAGAGGACGGAAGGCACTCTGGTGCACTTAGGCACGCTCCTTACTGACCTCTTAGGAATCGTGAGAGGTCAACAGTGGATAGTCTAAAGGTAAAGTTTTGGGAGTTAGGTGATGATACTACAGAGTCTGGTAGTGAGTTCCATGCATCAGCTACTCGGTTACAAAAGTTGTATTTCCTCCAGTCGAGTTTAGAGCAGTTTACTTTAAGTTTGTATCTGTTGTGAGCTTGTATGTTGTGGTTGAATCTGAAGTAGTCATTGAAACATAGAAACATAGAAGACTGATGGCAGAAGAAGACCTCATGATCCATCTAGTCTGCCCTTATACTATTTTCTGTATTTTATCTTAGGATGGATATATGTTTATCCCAGGCATGTTTAAATTCAGTTACTGTGGATTTATCAACCACGTCTGCTGGAAGTTTGTTCCAAGGATCTACTACTCTTTCAGTAAAATAATATTTTCTCACGTTGCTTTTGATCTTTCCCCCAACTAACTTCAGATTGTGTCCCCTTGTTCTTGTGTTCAAGAATGTTGTAGCAGATGATTTTATGGGCTATGCTTAGGTTGTGTTCAAGGCGAGGTAGTTCTAAGCTTTCTCAACCTAAGATTGTAAGTCTAGTTGCGTAAAGTATTCTGTTACGAGTGGAGGAGTGGAGGGCTCTTCTAGTAAAGTATCTCTGGACATTTTCTAGGATAGTTAAAAGAAGTGGTTGCTAGGCAAGAAGCTCACTTATTGTAGACCGAGGAGTGGGTGGAAATTGATGGAAAGAGTTACATTCACTGGAATTGGCAAATAATCATCAACCTTCATTTTCTGGATACAGCAATGAGGAAAAGGGAAGCTGCTACATCTTTAGAGAAAGAGATTTCAGAATAATTGAAAGCAAATTATTACAATTGTGTCTGTTTTTCCCCAGTTAAAAGAGCAGAGATATGTTTTTTTCTCTTATCTACATTGTTTGAAGGTGGAAGAAAGCTAAAATGATCTGCCCAAGGCATATACTATACCTACCTTCATGTTTTCAGAGGGCTCTTTAAGAGTTTTATGACCATTTGCTGGATAGTTGCATTAAGAAAAAAAGCACTAAGAGTTGTTAATCTCATCTTAGGTAGCTTCTTCTCTGGCAACATTTCATTGCTAACCAGAGCATACAAAACATTTGTTAGACCAATTCTAGAATACAGCTCACCTGTCTGAAACCCACATTGAATATCAGACATTAATAAAATGGAGAGAGTCCAGAAATATTTCACAAGAAGAGTTGTTCATTCCTCTGCTCAGAACAAAATACCTTATTCCACCAGATTTGAAATACTGCAATTAGAAAATTTACAACTACGTCGCCTCCAATCTGATCTAAATATAGTTCATAAAATCATATACCAAAATGTCTTTCCTGTTAATGACTATTTCATCTTCAATGTCAGCAATACATGAGCACATAATAGATTCAAACTAAATGTAAACCGCTCTAAACTTGACTGTAGATAATACGACTTCAACAATAGAGTGATCAATGCCTGGAATCCACTACCTGACTCTGTGGTTTCTTCCCCAAACCCCAAAAGCTTTAGTCTTAGGTTGCCTGCAGTCGACCGTTCCTTGTTTCTAAGAGATGTGTAAGGGATGTGCACAGGGGTGGGCAGCAGGCAGGACGGGTTGGAACACAGTTCCACCGGTGGAAATATATCTGTTTATTTATTGGATTTGTATGCTGCCCCTCTCCGAGGACTCAGGGCAGCTCACAACATAAATGAAGCTGTGTGCCCAGCTCCAGCTGACCATCCCACCCTCCCATCCTCTTCCTCCTCCCTGGAAAGTAGCAGGGAGACCAGCACCGGCAGGAGTTGCAGGGGGGCCATTTCCTCCCCCCTCTTTTCTCAACAGCTGATTGGCACCCGTTCACCTAGCTACCCAGCCTGAGGCAGGGAGTGACCCAGGAAGGAGAGAGCGGGAAACGTGAAGCAAATTGTCAACTCAGAGAGCGACACTGGTGAGGTTGTAAGTTGAGGACTTAACAGTTCACTTGAATGATGATCATTAAAGCCACTCCCACCTGGTCACATGGCTGGCAAGCAACTCCTACCCAGTCACATGACCATCAAGCCACACTCCCAAATTAAGCCACACCCACGGTGTGGCAGTAAAAAGTTTGGCTTCCCTTTACTGTATAAGCGCACCATCGTGCCTACCATCCCTGTCCTACTGTCCTATTGTCCTCTTTTATCTTTACTTATGTTATGTTTACACAAACTACTACTAAGTAAGTAAGTAAATACATACATACATACATACATACATACATACATACATACATACATACATACATACATACATACATAACTTGCATCAGATTAATAGAGACAAGCAAAAGGTCAGAGGAAATGTCTCCTGTATGGCTTCTCCCCAGTTCTTGATCCTGTCAGCCCCTTATGTTACGGAGCATTCTGGGGGATGAAGTGTGTGTAGCAAGACTATGTGCTGCAGTTCTAGAAGTGAGCCTAAAACAAAGGTGGATCTGATTTTGTTCTCTGCCAGAAAACTGACAACACTCAGATTTCTCTTAGAGATTGCTAGGAGGCAGAAGGCTCTAGGCCATCTCAAGCAGGACCTCCCCTTCAGCTCATGCAGACTATCTTCAATACACGGAGTGGCTTCAGTATTCAGGAACATCTCCTAAGAAATAAATTCTGGAGAAGCCTTATTAACCTTGAAAGTTTTCATCCCTCTGACGGCTCTCCTTTCTGCTTCCAGACTGGCATAGTTGTTGCATTGATCTGCAGAGCTAATGGTTTCTGGTTCTCCCATTGTTTGAAGGATGAGCATTGCAGCTTGGAGGCAGGCAATGTTCCCTTAGATGACCCATCTTACTTTAGCTTTCTGATCTTTGGTCCTTCCTTCTGCCTTAATTTGGAAGCCACATAGCATTATGGTTTATACAATGGTTCACAACCTTTCTAATGCCGCAACCCTTTAACACAGTTCCTCATGTTATGGTGACCCCCAACCATAAGTCTAGCGGTTATTCTCCCAACAGAGCTTTAAGCTGATTGGCAGGAAGGTCAGAGGGACACCCCCACTGTAATCGCCTGATTGGTCGGATTGTAAAAATATGTCCCAAGGTGCCAGAATAGAAGCTTTAGTAGAAATTTGTCTTTTCCCATGGTTTTAGGCGACCCCTGTGAAATGGTTGTTTGACCCCCAAAGGGATCCTGACCCCCAGGTTGAGATCCTCTGCTTTATTAGAATTATGCAGAAGGTACTGTCAATGACTACTTCAGCTTCAACTGCAACAACACAAGAGCACGCAACAGATTCAAACTTAATATTAACTGCTGCAAACTTGACTGTAAAAAATATGACTTTAACAATCGAGTTGTCGAAGCATGGAACTCATTGCCAGACTCAGCAGTGTCAACCCCTAACCCCCAATATTTCTCCCTTAGACTATCCACATTTGACCTCTCCAGGTTCCTAAGAGGGCGTACATAAGTGCACCAGTGTGCCTTTCATCCCTTGTCCAATTGTCTTTCCTTTATCTCATATATCATATATATTTTCTTCCTTTCATATATCTTCTCTATTTTATATTTTTCTTTATATATATTACCTCATGTCTATTCTCTTCTATGTATTGTGTATTGGAAAAAATAAATAAAAATAAAATAAAATATTCTCATAACTACTGGGCTTTTCCTCTCAAATGCTATGGAAGATGCTCAGCCTAAAACATGAAGACAGTGTTGGTAGGATACCGATATCTCTAATATGTCACTCAGAGGCAAGCATGACTGGATCATCTTGATTTGTAATTTTTGGCAGTGAGAACTATTGCGACAATTCAAACAATTATTCTGGGGGTTATGGAAGAAAAAGAATGACTTGTGGAAGAGCTCTGGTCTGTGCATGATTACTGTACAGAAATTCTGAGCAATTGCTCTTGATAGATTATTTTTCATTATTATTGTTATTTATAATTATGATTTTTCTCAAAACTAAAAAGGATAGAAAAATGCAAGAAACAATAAAAGAGAAGAAACAAAAGTTGAGAAGTTTAATAACATCCCACCCAGTGAAGGGCTGCAAATTTTTTTATTACAACACTGTGCGTGTGGCTTATTTTGTGGATGTGGCTTGCAGCCATGTGACCAGGTGGGAGTGGCTTAAAGGTCATGTGACTGGCTTAAAGGTGACCATCTTGACGCCACTCACGTCAAGGGTTTGGGTTAGGGTTAGGGTATCTGGCCTCTCCTCACCTCAAAGAGATACAATTTATCTTACTATTACTCAACATCCAAAATATGCTATTTAATTCTATGTATATATGCCATATGTGTACATACATATTACACACAGGAACACAAAAATATACATTATCTACTGTTCTGCCAGCGTGTCCCAACCACCCGTAATTACAGGGTAATTAGTCCAGAAAGACACACACCACATGATAGAAGGAAAACCAAAAGTCGTTATCAACAGAAAAGCAGAAAAAACTCCCTTTTTAAATGTCAAAGGGATTTTCTGGTACACACAAGGCACAGGTTAATTGAAATCCAATTTCTCACCCAGTAACTGGGAAATTGAGTCCAAATTCCAAAGTCCAGAAAGGCCACACACAGTCTTGAACAGGGAAACAGCAAAACAACGATCTTGACGAACTATGAATCCGATAAACTTCCACAAGGCTAAACCAGCACTGTGTTCTTTTTATCTGTAGCACTAATTACAGTAGCCCCACCCAACCACAGGTGGCCTCACTTATCTCCTGTAATAATCCTTCAGTTGTTCTCTCCTATGCATCACTCTACGCTTGCGTGGATCTGTCATAAGTTCTTGTTCAGAATCCAGGGATGATAAGGATGATTGATCTCCTCCTGGACTGTCTGCCCTCTTCCCTGCTACTCGCGCTTCCTTCGTCAGAGGAGCTTTCGTCAGGCGATTCTATCGGGAGCAAAACAGACCTGTGGCATGTGGATGTTTCCTCCACATCCACCTCCACATTCCTTGGGGCAGGAGCTGGGCCAGAGCAAACCACAACAATCTACTATATAAACTGTATGCACACACACACACACACACACACACACACACAGAGCTCTTCTAAAATTATACATATTCAACCTCATTTACTGCAATCTGTCTGATTGCTTATGATTTGTTTTTTACATGTTGTGAGCCGCCCCGAGTCTTCGGAGAGGGGCGGCATACAAATCTAAGTAATAAATAAATAAATAAATAAATAAATAGGAAAAACATACCCAGAGCCCAGAAGGGGGGGGGGGGAGAAAAAAACCACAATTTTTTCTACCAGTTCTGCGTACCTGACCAAAATTTTTCTACCGGTTCTGCGTACCTGACCATACCTGTAGGCGCCCATCACCGATCCCACCTTCTTTTCAACAGATAGTTACAATGTTATGGTCTCTCCTCCCTCTTCACATATTACACAAAAACCTTTCAGCCTCTTATTTAATCTGCATCTTTCTTAATTTCCAGACCCAGAAATCTTCGTGTAATTTATTTCTGCTTTCAGCAAAAAAGTCCATAGAAAGTTTCAAGTTTTTCAGAAAAGTTTTTGTTGCTAGATTCTTCCTGAGATGACTCTGTGCACAGATCTTCAGGGCTCTATCCCACTAATAGCTGAGTCAGCGGAAGAGTATGTCAATATAAATTGTGCTGCCTATCTATAGGACGAGCTCTATCTTATCTCATAAATAAAGCTGCCAAGTAAATGCTGCCCTTACAGTTTTAATGTGGAACAATTTATTGACATGATTTCTGGATCCCCCAGCTTCATTTTCCTCTCAATGAGTAGTGGCTTTCGAAGTTATAATGGCACTGAAAAAGGTGACCTATGATCATTTTCACACTTTTAACCGTTGCAAAATTCCTGTGATTACATGATCAGAATTAGAAACATAGAAACATAGAAGACTGACGGCAGAAAAAGACCTCATGATCCATCTAGTCTGCCCTTAATACTATTTTCTGTATTTTATCTTAGGATGGATATATGTTTATCCCAGGCATGTTTAAATTCAGTTACTGTGGATTTATCTACCACGTCTGCTGGAAGTTTGTTCCAAGCATCTACTACTCTTTCAGTAAAATAATATTTTCTCATGTTGCTTTTGATCTTTCCCCCAACTAACTTCAGATTGTGTCCCCTTGTTCTTGGGTTCACTTTCCTATTAAAAACACTTCCCTCCTGAACCTTATTTAACCCTTTCACATATTTAAATGTTTCGATCATGTCCCCACTTTTCCTTCTGTCCTCCAGACTATACAGATTGAGTTCATTAAGTCTTTCCTGATACGTTTTATGCTTAAGACCTTCCACCATTTTTGTAGCCCGACTTTGGACCCGTTCAATTTTGTCAATATCTTTTTGTAGGTGAGGTCTCCAGAACTGAACACAGTATTCCAAATGTGGTCTCACCAGCGCTCTATATAGCGGGATCATAATCTCCCTCTTCCTGCTTGTTTGAACTCTTGGATTCATGTGCATGAGTGTTGGGTCATGTGATCCCCTTTTGCGACCCTCTGACAAGCAAAGTCAATGGGGTAGCCCAGATTCGCTTCTCATGTGTTTCAATTGCAGTGTTTCACTTAACATGGGAGGGAAGGTTATAAAATGCAGCAAAAATCACTCAACTATCTCGCTCAGTAACAGAAATTTTGGGCTCAATTGTGGTCGTAAGTCGAGGACTACCTCTATTCTCTGCCAGAAGGGGGGGGGAAAGACAGCTTGTTCTCCATAACATGCAAGGGTGGGCTACTGCCCAGATGGTGGGGAAACACAGTGGGGTAGCAAAAATGGAGCTCCACCCCAGAGCACCCAATTTGCACTGGAAGATGTTGAAAGAAAATGCAGGGTGTCCTGCATAAGCCACGCCCACAGTGTGGTAGTAAAAATATTGGCAGTCCTTCACTGGTAACATGGAGTAGGACAGGCTTGAGTGAGTACAACCATGCACCTGAGATACAAGGTTTCGCACACTTTCAAGTTCCTGAATGAGAAGACAGAGGTGTGGAGGTACTCTACACCTGTGAGTTGTTGCACAGGCTGTTTTTGGCCGTGGTTCTTGTGCTCTTTTGACAGAGCAGTAAATCTGTGCCCAGAAAAACAACCTGATGGTTGCTATTTCCATGTTTAAAAGTGGGAGAGCTCCTTCTCGCTTCCTTATTCCTCCTCCTTTACTAGAGGCCACTGTAGTAAGTCTCTTGAAGAAATTTATCAAAGTTCCCGATGGTATCCTCTGCTCTCCAAAGCACAAGAAAGACACACACCTAGAAAGAGAGGTATATGTGTGTCAAGCCGCTGCAGAAGTTGGTGATAAATTAATGGCTTGCCACACTATCTATAGAAGACCTGATGTTTGTAGGGACTTGGGAGGGGTGATATGTTGCAATGTCCTGCCTGTCAACGACTACTTCAGCTTCAACCACAACAACACAAGAGCACACAACAGATTCAAGCTTAACATTAACTGCTCCAAACTTGACTAAAAAATATGACTTTAGTAATTGGGTTGTTGAAGCGGGGAACTCATTACCGGACTCCATAGTATCATCCCCTAACCCCCAACAGTTTACCCTTAGGCTATCCACGGTTGACCTCTCCAGATTCTTAAGAGGTCAGTAAGGGGCGTACATAAGCGCACTAGAGTGCCTTCCGTCCCCTGTCCTATAGTCTCTCCTATATCTCGTATTTCTTCTCTACTATATCCTCTATAACCTTCATTGTGTATTATTGTGTATTGGACAAAATAAAAAAATTTCAGAAGGGAACAGATGCATCCACAAAGCATTGTTTCTAGTGGTTCAAGGACATGTCCACTCACTGGGGCTGGAAGCGAAGAAAAGACTGGCCACGCTGGCACAATCTGAATGGGCAACGTGACAAGTTTGTAGGGGGATGGGGGACAAGGGATGTGAACTTTCAAGTGAGTGGGAAACTCAGATCCAGGTTTCTCTGTGTAGGTGCCAGGATGGTTCCGGAAATAAGTTGGAATTTTGAGGAATACTTTGACTTGGATTCTGATTTAGTTCGGATGTTACCTAAAACCTCGACACACATCCATAGAGCAGGAATAGGACAGAGATGGGATGTAAATAAAAAGAAGAGGGAATTTAAAAAAAAAAAAAACTCTGAATAAGAAATGAGGAGGGGGGCAATGGAGGCAATTTAAGAAGAAGGTTGTATGTTGACTAATAGAAGTTACTGAACACCCTCATATCTGCAGAAAATGAACAAGAAACACATACATGAATTACACATTGAAGGAGTAGTACTGCAGCAAAGATTAGTGCGAGACTTTTAAAAAAAACCATAAGTCTACTTCTCTTTTTAAAAAAACAGAAAAAATCCTGTTAAAAGTTTATTTACTTACTTACTTACTTACTTACTTACTTACTTACTTACTTATTTACTTACTTACTTACTTACTTACTTACTTGCTTGCTTGCTTACTTACTTACTTACTTACTTACTTATTTACTTACCATACTTATTTATCTATCTATCTATCTATCTATCTATCTATCTATCTATCTATCTATCTATCTATCTATCTATCTATCTATTAGATTTGTATGCCGCCCCTCTCCGTAGACTCGGGGCGGCTCACAACAGCAATAGAACAATTCATAACAAATCTAATAATTTAAAAAAAACCATTCTTAATCAAACATTCATACAAACATACCATACATAAATTGTATAGGCCCGGGGGAGATATCTCAGTTCCCCCATGCCTGGCGGCAAAGGTGGGTTTTAAGGAGTTTACGAAAGGCAAGGAGGGTGGGGGCAGTTCTAATCTCCAGGGGGAGCTGGTTCCAGAGAGTCGGGGCCGCCACAGAGAAGGCTCTTCCCCTGGGACCCGCCAAACGACATTGTTTAGTCGACGGGACCCAGAGAAGGCCAACTCTGTGGGACCTAATCAGTCGCTGGGATTCGTGCGGCAGAAGGCGGTCCTGGAGATATTCTGGTCCGATGCCATGAAGGGCTTTATAGGTCATAACCTATAAAGTTGCACTAATAACTCCCAACAAATATTTTGGAAAGTGCCAGTCAGGAATTATAGCTGACAGGTGATTCTGTGTTAACACACCCTACTTTCCAAGGCAAAAGTGTCTGGAGCCACAGCCAAAAGTCACCAAACAGCAATCTATATCATATTTGTGGCCAAAAAGGAGTCAGGAGAAAAAGGGAGAATACTGTTTTTAAACTAGAATGGCTAAAGAAATTTATAAGCTCTATAATGGGCTGAAGGTGAGATGAAGGCAGAATCAAGAGGACACGTCCTTAATGAAAACTAGTTGGAGAGACATCTTTGGGCAGCAGTTAAGAGCACAATGGTGAGCCCGCATTTTATTTATTTTTAATGAAATGTTTTAAACTGAAATTTTAAAAGACAATAAAGAAACAAAAACGCAAGCATACAAAAAGGAAAAATAAGAAAAAAAGACGAACCATACAAAAGCACAACTGTACAGTACCGACATATCAAAGAATAGTCACGTAACGCATCGTCATCTTCTTATTTTACATTTCTGATCATTCGAAAAGAAGAAAAGGGTATCCACGCCTAACTATCTAACTACTGTTGTGGTTAGCTCTGGCCCAGCTCCTGCCCCAAGGACTGTGGATGTGGGGGAGACATCCACATGCTGCAGGCCTGTTTTGTCCTCGGTGGAATCTGCTGATGAAGTCTCCTCTGACCAAGAAGACATGAGTGACAGGGAGGAGGAGAGTGTGGCAGACAGCTCAGAAGGAGATCAATTATCTAGCTGCTCCTTGGATTCAGAACAAGAGTTAATGATACAGCCACACATGCGGAGAGCGATGCATAGGCAACAACAACTGAGAGATTATTATCAAAGAAAATGAGGCCACCTGTGGTTGGGTGGGGCTGTGGTAGTTAGTGAGGCTGCTATAAATAGCAGCTTGTGGGTTTGGCCATCTGATCGTTGTGTTTCGTGCCTGCTTTGCTGAGTTTGACCTTTTGTGTGCTGATTTTCCCCCGCTTTGAAACTAAACCAGAGCAAAGTGTGTTTCACTTTGTGAAAGAAGAAGGACTGTGAATTGCCTCACAGCTGCAAGCTAAGTATCACAGAACTGATAAGGGACTTGTACCAATTACCAGTTTGTTTGGAGACCAGTGCTCTTTGCTATACCAAAAGAGGGCTTAGTTTAAGTGAATTTTCATTATAAAGAACATTGTTTTGAATTTTCAAACGTGTGTGTGTCTGAAATTTGTACCTGTGAATTTTCGGGAGGAGTCTACCAGAGAGCCCGACAGAACAACTACTAAATTATCAACTAACGTAATTGAATTTGTTATTAACAGTTGCCAATTATTTCTCACTTTGTTCGTTTGTTTATTTTCCCTTTTGTTTTCTAGCCACTTATAGAAATTATACCATATGGTAAAAAGATCTCTTTATGGTCTCTTTTGTAATTCATATGTGAGCCTAGTGTCATTTCATTTTAGAGACTATAGGAAGCGGCTCTTGTTTAAAAGAGCTAAACTGCCCTCCCCACCCCCGCCCCAAAATCCTCTCCAGCAGCGTGGGCGGTGAAAGAATCCGCACTATATCTCTGTTGCCTCTGCAGATTCCAGCCCTGGTGAGAAGGAATGAAGGAGCTGTGCTCTGGCAAAACCAAATCAAATGCACCCAAATCTAGATAACCTAGCGATAAAGCATCAACCTAACGATATATCAATTTGATGAATTTATCCATATACCCATTGCTTCTGCCAGTTAAAGGCAACAACCAAATGTTTAATTTAAAAAGAAGAAAAAAATGCAGAGTATAGCGAATTGGCAGCCCATCCCTTTGGAGCATGAAAGTGTTTAAATGAAATTGGTTTAAATCTCTCAGCAGTTTTGTATAACATGCACACCTCCATCTGCTAAAAAAATTACAACACACACATTTAAAAATTATGACATCCTTTTAGGTGCTCATTGACGCACTTAGTAAAATTACAACTGTAGATGGAACTGCCTTTCTCCTCTTCAGCTACGTTAGGTTTTACCAATTTTCAGCTTGTTAAAGCAAAGTAACATTATTTGTATTGTATTTAGTATTATATATTGTTCTGTTGAGCTCTCAAGTAGAATCCTCCCAAAAATGCACAGATACAATTTCACACACACACACACACACACACACGTTTGAAAATTCAAAACAATGTTCTTTATAATGAAAATTAACTTAAACCAAGCCCTCTTTTTGTATAGCAAAGAGCACTTGTCTCCAAACAAACTGGTAATTTGTACAAGTCCCTTATCAGTTCTGAGATACTTAGCTTGCAGCTGTGAGGCAATTCACAGTCCTTCTTTTTTCACAAAGTGAAACACACTTTGCCCTGGTTTAGTTTCAAAGCGGGGGAAAATCAGCACACAAAAGGTCCAAGTCAGTAAAGCAGTCACGAAACACAACCATCAAATAATCCTCCACAATGGCCAAACCCACAGGCTGCTATTTATAGCAGCCTCACTAATTACCACAGCCCCACCCAACCACAGGTGGCCTCATTTTCTTTGATAATAATCTCTCAGTTGTTGCTGCCTATGCGTCGCTCTCCTCATGCGTGGCTGTATCATTAACTCTTGTTCTGAATCCAAGGAGGAGCTAGATAATTGATCTCCTTCTGAGCTGTCTGCCAGACTCTCCTCCTCCCTGTCACTCATGTCTTCTTGGTCAGAGGAGCCTTCATCAGCAGATTCTACCGGGGGCAAACAGGCCTGCAGCATGTGGATGTCTCCCCCACATCCACAGTCCTTGGGGCAGGAGCTGGGCCAGAGCTAACCTCAACATATATTAAATAAATTTATATATTTAATATGGTATATTATTTTAAGAAGGAAAGCAGGCAAGCTTGGATATTTAGATTACAGACAGGAGAATTCAAAGAAATGTGTCCCCTTCCATGCCCATCTGTCGAAAGAAACTAATTCAAACACTGCCAAAGTGTGAGTCAAGGGTATAGTTCTTATTTCAGTGGAGCATCTTACGGTATTTGTTTTCTTTTATCTACTCTCATGCATGTAGTAGTCTAAATGCTGCGGGCTTAGCCAAAAATAACATCAGCATCTTGTCTGACTGTAGAAAGGATCTTGCCTGGAAAGTCTATCTGATTAAATGAAAATTCTAGTTTAACTTTTTCCTTGAGATATTGATTTTAGTCAAGGAATTTTGGAAATGGAAGATTACTCAGATTTAGAATTTTTTTTCACCAGCATTTTAAAATACAATAATTTGAGACCAGTTACATTTTTCCTAATATAGAAAGCTGGAGTATAAATCAAATAGGTAAATACTGCAAATAAGAATAGATTATTTATTTATTTATTTATTTATCTATTTATTTATTTATTTATTTATTCATTTGTCCAATACACAAATACATAGGAAGAAAATAGACATGTGATAATATAAAAAGAGGGTGAAGGTGAACTTAGAGGAGAGGATATATGAAAGGAAGAGAATATATAAGATAGGTGAAAAAAAAAGGAAAGACAATTGGACAGGGGACGAAAGGCACACCAGTGCACTTATGTACGCCCCTTACTGTCCTCTTAGAAACCTGGAGAGGTCAATTGTGGAGAGTCTAAGGGAGAAGTGTTGGGGGTTAGGGGTTGACACAATTGAGTCTGGTAGTGAGTTCCAAGCTTCGATAACTCGATTGTTGAAATCATATTTTTTACAGTCAAGTTTGGCGCGGTTTGTATTAAGTTTGAATCTGTTGCGTGCTCTTGTGTTATTGCGGTTGAAGCTGAAGTAGTCATTGACTGGTAGGACATTGCAGCATATGATCTTGTGGGCAATGCTCAGATCGTGTTTTAGGTGTTGTAGTTCTAGGCTTTCTAGGCCTAGGATTGTTAGTCTATTTTCGTAGGATATTCTGTTTCGAGTGGAAGAGTGAAGGGCTCTTCTGGTGAAATATCTTTGGACATTTTCAAGGGTGTTGATGTCTGAGATGTGGTATGGGTTCCAGACAGATGAGCAGTAGCCTAGGATAGGTCTGGCAAAAGTTTTGTAGGCTCTTGTGAGTAGGGTGAGGTTGCCTGAGCAGAAGCTGCGTAGGATCAGGTTGACAACTCTAGAGGTCTACAAAGTGTCATCCACTAATGATAAAGATGATCAGGTTTTTCATTGAATGAAATGCAAAATAGTTTTAGTTCCTTTTTGAATAACGGTATTAAATATACAGTATAGGAAATATTTCTGTAATACCAGAGTAGCATTGGGCATAAGAAAAACATGATTTCTACTTTCATTCAGCTATCTTCGTTAATAGGTAGAGCAGAAAATGCTACTGATTAATAAAGCATGAAGGTTGATAGATGGCAGAGGAAGAGCAAATACAGTTAATCTCAGTTGGCCAGAAATAACTTGTTAAGTAATGAACAAAGAGAATGTTGGAGGAGAGAATGGAGGAAGCTTTTAAAATATATGGCTGCCAAGGTAGTGGAATTCTCTTGATATCCGCATTCAGGTAGCTAACCTAAATGTGGGAAAATGCTTAATGTCTAACATATACTTGCTTATTATCAATTGATAGCAACTATCATTCAGCTCTCAAATCCCTGGTGGAGAATAGGCAATGGAACGCTATTTCTTTATATTAGAATGGAGGGGGACTGGAGGCTAAAACATATTAAAAAATGGTAGCTGGAATTGGGTATGTCTAGTTTTAATATGTAATCTGTAATCTTTGTTTTCATCAAACTAGACACATTGATGAAAAGAAAGATTACAGACTACAGATTAACAGCGTTGGAAGGGACCTTGCAGGTCATCTAGTCCAACCGCCTGCCCGAGCAGGAGACCCTACATCTGCCTCTACTTAGGATTGAACTCACAACCTCCTGATTGTGAGGCAAGAGCTCCACCTCTAAGCCACAGGAGCTGGGTGAGACCAGTGGTGACCTGATAGCAGTGTTCCAATATCTTAGGGGCCACCACAAAGAAGAGGGAATCAAGCTATTCTCCAAAGCACCTGAGGGCAGGGCAAGAAGCAATGGGTGGAAACTAAACAAGAAGAGAAGTAATTTAGAACCAAGGAGAAATTTCCTGAGGGTTTGAACAATTTATCAGTGAAACAACTTGCCTCCAGAGGTTGTGAATGTTCCAATACTGGAAGGGTTTCCTGCCTAAGCAGGGGGTTGGACTAGAAGACCTCCAATGTCCCTTTAATAATAATAATAATAATAATTATTATTATTATTATTATTATTATTATTATTATTAATAATAATTAGATTTGTATGCCGCCCCTCTCCAAAGACTCGGAGTGGCTCACAACAATAATAAAAAACAATATAACAGTGAACAAATCTAATATTAAAAGAAAAAGATATATAAAACCCCAGCAATTAAAACCATACAACACATACATACCAAACATAAAATATAAAAGCCTGGGGGAGGTGTCTCAGTTCCCCCATGCCGTGCGATATAGGTGGGTCTTGAGTAATTTTCGAAAGACAAGGAGGGTGGGGGCCGTTCTAATCTCTGGGGGGAGTTGATTCCAGAGGGCCAGGGCCGCCACAGAGAAGGCTCTTCACCTGGGGCCCACCAAACAACATTGTGTGGTTGACGGGACCCGGAGAAGGCCAACTCTGTGGGACCTTATCGGCCGCTGGAATTCGTGCAGTAAAAGGCGGTTCCAGAGGTATTCTGGTCCAATGCCATGTAGGGCTTTAAAGGTCATTACCAACACTTTGAATTGTGACTGGAAACTGATCAGTACCCAGTGCAGGCAACGGAGTGTTGTAGAAACGTGGGCGAATCTGGGAAGCCCCCCGATAGCTCTCGCGGCCGCATTCTGCACAATCTGAAGTTTCCGAACACTTTTCAAAGGTAGTCCCATGTAGAGAGTGTTGCAGTAATCGATCCTCGAATTCAAACTCTGTTATTCTATACTATTCCAGCGATGGCAGGGCAAGAAATAGTGCACGTGTGCACCCATAATGCAATGCCACTTCCTGCGTATGCACACACAAAACTCCCCCATGCTCCCTCCACACATATGTGTAGATCTCACTGAAGCCTCCAGATTTCCAGTAGGCCCTTTGGACCGTTTTTCACTATCCTAAGGCTTCAGGAGGCTTTCCTGAAGCCTGGGAAGGGGCGAAAACAACTTCCCCCCACATTCCGGAAGGCGGAAAATTAGCTGGCCAGGGTGCACATTGCGTGCTGGAACTGACATAGAGCAATGCTTCGAGTGCCCTCAGATATAGTTCCGTGTGCCACCATCACAATTCTATTCTATTCTATACATCTGTTGTGCCATATAATTTATTAATTATCTATTAAACTGGATAATGTGAAAGCAAAGAGGACTTCAGATGGGACCTAGCATTGCTGGAATACAAATCAAAAAGTATATTTCAACTCTAGGTATCTATCACATCACATGAAAATTTAAATTATAAGTTACATGTGTATTAATATTGAACATAAATAAGCTACACACACAAACACAATTATAGGAGACACTGTACTATAACTGATTTCTTATGTGTCCTCGAGTCATTGTCAACACTTAACAATCACACAGATTAAACCTTCTCTAGGATGATCCATTTCCAAACTGGCTCGTTTATCTTTCAGTAATGCATCCATCGCTGCTGCAATCATGACCATGCGTCTTGCTCTTGGTCGTCCTCTTTTCCTCTGTTCTTTACCCTGTCATCTTCTCAGCATTATAACTTCTCAAGAGAGCTAAATCTTTGCATAATTAGAACTTTTAAAATACATTGAAGTCCAGATTTTATATCCACCCACTTCTTAGTCTACATCTGTTTTCTATTTGTGCATCTATTAATCCAACTACTATAATTGTTCCTTTTGTGGAAATTTAGCTCAATATATAAATGGATTTGTGGCTAAAATATCATTACACAAATGAAATAAATTGTGTATTATCTGTTGTCCATTTCTACAATTTATCCTTTTAAGTAGATGCTATTAAAAAAAAACCTTTTGATCTAATAAATACATTTCTTTCCCATCAGAATCTTTTATTATTTATTATTTATTTATTTATTTATTAGATTTGTATGCCGCCCCTCTCCGCAGACTCGGGGCAGCTAACAGCAGTAAAAAAGACAAATATAACAAATCTAATATAAAAAGTAATTTAAAAAACCCCAATTCAAGAAACCAATCATAAATACAGACATACCATGCATAAATTTTATAAGCCTAGGGGGAAGGGAATATTTCAATTCCCCCATGCTTGACGACAGAGGGGTTTTTTAAGGAGCTTACAAAAGGCAAGGGGGCAACCCTGATATCCGGGGGGAGTTGGTTCCAGAGGGTCGGGGCCACCACAGAGAAGGCTCTTCCCCTGGGTCCCGCCAAACGACATTGTTTAGTCGACGGGACCCGGAGAAGGCCAACTCTGTGGGACCTAACCGGTCGCTGGGATTTGTGCGGCAGAAACGATCGACAACCAATGCATATGGTATCATGGTATACACTAAGTTTATTCATTTTGTTCACAAAATCCAATAGATCCTACAAACCAGAAAACTGCTATCTCCATTTATAATTGGAAACATTTTAAAGAAATTAATTGCTGCTAGAATAAATTCATACGAGCTAAGCATTTCATGAATGCTATGTCCAGATATAACTGTAACATTTTAAAGACCACATGAAGTGGAGAACCACTCTGGGCAGGGATACAACAGTTGGTATGATAGTGTGTTTGTTTGCCTGTGCATGCGTATGTGTGTAGATTCCACACCACTTGCAATTGCTTCTTACAATTGAATTGTGAATATTGGTAGCATCAGTTTGCGTGCTAATTGCATATCTTTTTCATCTGTTGTTTTCCCCAGGTCCGTCTGGTCATTGCAGAAAAAGGAATACCTTGTGAAGAGCGAGATGTGAGCATGCCCTCAACTGAGCACAAAGAACCTTGGTTTATGCGCCTCAATCTTGGGGAAGAAGTACCTGTCATCATCCATGGAGATAATATAATCAGTGACTATAATCAAATAATTGACTACATGGAGAAAAACTTCACAGGAGGTAAACTTTTAGATACAGTGTTCCCTCGATTTTCGCGGGGGATGCGTTCCGAGATCACCCACGAAAGTCGAATTTCTGCGAAGTAGAGATGCAGAAGTAAATACACTATTTTTGACTATGAACAGTATCACAAGCCATCCCTTAACACTTTAAACCCCTAAACTGCAATTTCCCATTCCACTAGCAACCATTTAGATTATTACTCACCATGTTTATTTATTAAAGTTTATTAAAAAGAAATATTTATTAAAGTTTATTAAAAAAAATATTTATTAAAGGCAGACGAAAGTTTGGCAATGACATATGACGTCATCGTGCGGGAAAAACAGTGGTATAGGGAAAAAACCCACGAAGTATTTTTTAATTAATATTTTTGAAAAACCATGGTATAGACTTTTCACGAAGTTCGAACCCGTGAAAATCGAGGGAACACTGTACTTTCCTCAACCCTCAAGGTGATGGACATAACTTCCATCACCTGGAATTAGCCTATACATTGTTGGCATATGATAGCTATTTTAAATATGGAGGATAGATGTGGAAAATTGTTCTAGAAATTCAACGTTCTTATAATCAAACTCTTAAATCTTACATCTGTATTGTTGTTGGCTTTCCAAAACTGGATTGTTTCTTTTTGTTTGGTTTTCTATTTTCACAATTACTATTGCCATTTATATAGAAATGCCTCTGGTCTGATTGAAATAGCTTATTTTGCTTAAATTGGATGATTTGTGCCTCCTAGCATTCAATTTTCTTTGCTATTGCTATTATTTGTTTCTTTATGATTTCCAAAGCTTCTTCAATTTTTCTGGTGCCATTAGAGTTGTCTTGATCTTTACATTCTTCAATTTTTGCTTTTTTGTGTTCTTTAAATTACTTGCATCTTATCTTGATTTCTTTATTTTGGTATCCAGTCTAATCTTCCACTTTGGGATTTAAAATGATTTTGCTTTTTCAAATCTTGATAGCTAGTTCCTCTGTAACCACCATTAGTGTACTGTAGGCAAGCTGATTGGTCTGTTTGATACTTGCAACCAGCTTATTCTTCATTATACAGTATGTGTCAGGTCTTTCTTGGGCGCTTTCAATGCTGGCACTCTTTGTCTTTCTATTGTTAATTCTGTATTTGCTATAATTCTCTGTCTCCTCTCTTTCTTCTTCTTCCTCTTCCTCACAACAATAAGATAATACAGAATTTTAAAAAACCCAAAACAGCGTATACAAAATTTAAAATTTAATATAAACAAACATACAGCCATCAATCATTCATACTACTGGCCAGTGCAGAAAATTATTGCTCAACTGCCCCAGGCCTGCCAGTAATGATGTGCTAACTGGGACATATGAGGCAGAAGACCGTCCCGTAAATAATCTGGTCCTAAGCTATGTAGGATTTTATAGGCATTTATGACTACATACATACATACATACATACATACATACATACATACATACATACATGATAAATACATAAACAATATGGCATGGGTCTGGTTACTTAAGGAGCTGCTTGTCTTCCATAGTATGTAGTCTCTTGGGACCAGGCAATGGTGGTGCTTAAGCAAAGGATCCTTGATCCCTGAGGATCCTTTGGACCAGAAGACCTCCAGCCCCCAACATTTTACCCTTAGACTATCCACGGTTGACCTCTCCAGATTCTTAAGAGTAAGGGGCGTACATAAGTGCACCAGAGTGCCTTACATCCCCTGTCCTATTGTCTCTCTTATATCTTCTATATCTTCTCTTTTATACCTATATCTTTTTTTCTATTCTCTCATTGATATATTTTATTCCTATATTTTCTCTTTTATTCTTTCATTGATATATTTTACTTCAAGTATATCCACTCTAATTTTCACTGTGTATTATTGTGTTTTGAACTAACTAACTAACTAACTAACTAACTAACTAACTAACTAACTAACTAAATAAATAAATAAATAAATAAATAAATAAATAAATAACTAAAAAATAAATAAATAAATAAATAAATAACTAAATAAATAAATAAATAATCCTTTCCAACTGTTACTCTGTTCTTTTCTGATATAGAATTACACTCAGAATGTAGTAAACTCTCCTCTAGGGTACAATTGGAACATATTAATCTATGTGTTAAAGTAGTAATATACGTTGATCAACTCAAACAATAAATTTCAACAAGCATTTACATTACCATGGTTCAATATTATCAATAGAAATGGAGGAAAATTTCTGTAAAATTCCATAAGCAGAAAGGCTTTGCCCTTGTAATGATAGTAATAAACACAGACTGTCATATTCTATTATGCTATAATTTCTTTTGGGACATACACAAGGGACTCTTCATGCCTCTTCTAATTCTATTTCTGGAAGGGACCGAAGAACTTTTAAATGTAATTTGTAACAGCAGATAAAGACTGCAAGACAACCCCTACCATTGTAAAGTTTGTTTTTTCAGCTTGCAAAACATATATAATGCTGACAGCAAAATGGTGCAAACATAGAAACATAGAAACATAGAAGACTGACGGCAGAAAAAGACCCCATGGTCCATCTAGTCTGCCCTTATACTATTTCCTGTATTTTATCTTACAATGGATATATGTTTATCCCAGGCATGTTTAAATTCTGTTACTGTGGATTTACCAACCACGTCTGCTGGAAGTTTGTTCCAAGGATCTACTACTCTTTCAGTAAAATAATACTTTCTCATGTTGCCTTTGATCTTTCCCCCAACTAACTTCAGATTGTGTCCCCTTGTTCTTGTGTTCACTTTCCTGTTAAAAACACTTCCCTCCTGAACCCTATTTAACCCTTTAACATATTTAAATGTTTCGATCATGTCCCCCCTTTTCCTTCTGTCTTCCAGACTACATGATGGAAGATCTTTTTATTTTGTAACATTTTATTCTTGTCCTTATGTTCTACCTTGTATCTCAAATTTGTAGGAGTTATTTAATCAGTTTGATTCGGTCTGGTGGCTGATCTGTAATACAGAATTTGATTTTATGTTTGTTTCAGATGAAAAGTCAGACTCCGACTGAACAATTTAAATTGTACAGGGCAGTTTGGCAGCAAAAAAAGAAAAGAAAAGAAAGCTTCTCAACCTTGCTGCATATTTATTCCCTATTAACCGAGCAAATAAAAGCCAAAACCTCTTTAAAATAAGAATTAGATATTCAGAAGGATGATTTTCATTCTTCCATATTATCTTCTCTGGTTTCCAGAACTAACTTTAATCAAAAGACATATGCATCTATCATCATAATGGGGTAATTTAGGTGAATTATTTTAAAAGGATAGCTTTAATGAAACCAGAGTCCTTTTCTACAATGAAATAATTCAGGAATGGCATTTGGGAGATCTGGGAAAAGAGCCAGGGGATACCATATTTTTGGACTATAAAACACACCTTTTTCATCCTTAAAAGGGTCTGATAATTTGGGTGCATCTTATACTCAGAATGTAGCTTCCCCCCTCCAAGCCCCAACTAGTTACTAACAATATTCCCAGCTTTTACCTTGCAGGGTCTTTCATTGTTTCTCTCTGCGAAGAATGTTTTCCAAGCCCTAAGTATTTGCAGGATTTTTTTTCATTGCTCTAACTTGCTCTGAATAAGTTTCTTTCCAGCCCTAACCAGGTGCTAACAATGTTCCCAACTCTTATCAGCTTGCAAAGCTCTTTCATTGTTACTCTCTGTGAAGAATGTTTTCCAAGCCCTGTCTTTGTAGGGTTTTTTTTCATTCTCTACTTGCTCCAAATGTTTCCAGCCCTAACCAGTTGCTAACCAGCTGTTACCGACTTGCAAGTTCTTTCATTGTTACTCTCTGCAAAGAATGTTTTTCAAGCCAAGTCTTTGCAGGGATTTTTCCATTGCTCTACTTGCTCTGAATGTTTTTTTCCAGGTGCTAATGATGTTCCCAGCTCTTACTTGCTTGCAAGCTCTTTCATAGTTACTCTCTCCAAATAAAGTTTTTTTAAGCCCTAACCAGGGGATAAAATAATGTGCTAAGGATGCTAGCAAAATGAATACCTGGTAAGCAGATTTCCCTATTTTCCTCCCCAAAAACTAAGGTGCGTCTTATATTCTGATGCGTCTTATACTCCGAAAAATACGGTAGGTTCTTACATTTGGACACGGGAACATGAGGACTGAAATATAGAATCAAATATGTAAAAGATAAGTCAGAAACAGTACCTCACATAAATAGTACAGGTAGTCCTTGATTTACAACTACAATTGAGCCCAACATTTTTGTTGCTAAGTGGAACATTTGTTAAATGAATTTTGCTCCATTTTATGACCTTTTTGACACAGTTGTTAAGTAAATCACTGCAGTTGTTAAATTAGTAGCACAGTTGTTCTGACTTTGCTCTCAAGAGGTGATCATATGAGCCTGGGACATTGCAATGGTCATAAATGTAAGTCAGTTCCCAAGTGTGTGAATT
Organism: Erythrolamprus reginae; assembly: GCF_031021105.1. Classification (NCBI taxonomy): domain Eukaryota; kingdom Metazoa; phylum Chordata; class Lepidosauria; order Squamata; family Dipsadidae; genus Erythrolamprus; species Erythrolamprus reginae. The sequence continues at coordinate 29,714,146 of NC_091952.1, forward strand.
TTCATCATGTGATCATGGAGATAATGCAATGGTTGTAAGTGTGAAAAATGGTCATAAGCCAATTTTTTCAGTGCTGCTGTAACTTTGAACAGTCACTAAGTGAACTATTGTAAGTTGAGGACTAACTGTATAAATTCTTCTTTATTTATTTTTATTTATTTGTTTTGTCAAGTACGCATTGGTATTATATAGAGATATAACAATGTTTATAGACATGATACTAGTAAGAGAGATACATTAGGACAGGAGACGGTAGGCACACTGGTGCACTTATGCATGCCCCTTAATTCTTAATTCTGAAAAAAATATGAATTATATGTCCGGGTAATGCATTATGGATGTGTCTTCATGTACTGCTAATTCAGATTTAATAACACATGCATGAGCCAGGAGCCAGGTTCAAACACGTTACTGCTCCCTTTTCCTAATTCAAATTAATATCAGCACAATCTAATGATCCTCTTCAGAGGTACAGGTGCAAAGACTGTCAGATAAATCCTATCTTATGCTTGGAAAAATGCATCCATTAGATTGAATTCTACTCTTATCTATGCATTTCTCTAACCTATCAAGTTAATTCTGAAATGTATTTCTATTTTAATCTGCTTAGAACCAGAGTATTGCCATCCACTCAACAAATTCCTATAGTTAGGGTTACTTTACAAATTAAATTCAGTATTTCCAATTTATTCTTCCCTACAAACACAGGACCCAGCAGTAGAGGACAGAACTGCCATTATTCAATGCCATGTCAAAGGCAGCTGGTGCAGGAAGTTTGAAAAGAAAACAAAGGTCTTAGCTAAAGATAAAAAATCACTTTATTTGAGCACTACAAGAGAAATACCCTTGCATTTTTGCTGTCAATTGTCATTCAACTGCATATATTTAGTTGCTTGGGTTATAACTTATTACTAAATAAAAACTTTGTGCTGATTTTGGTAAAATGCTAAGAATTTGTATTTCGAATCTGAAATGCAAAACTACACTTTAAACCTGAGCCTATAGATAGGCACAAAATGGTACATTTTTTTTACAATTAGTAAGTGATTTACAATAAGTTGACCAGTTGTGGCCCTATTTGGACCGGGAGTCACTGCTCACAGTCATTCATGCCCTCATCACCTCGAGGCTCGACTACTGTAACGCTCTCTACATGGGGCTACCTTTGAAAAGTGTTCGAAAACTTCAGATCGCGCAGAATGCTGCTGTGAGAGCAATCATGGGCTTTCCCAAATATGCCCATGTTACACCAACACTCCACAGTCTGCATTGGTTGCCAATCAGTTTCTGGTCACAATTCAAAGTGTTGGTTATGACCTATAAAGCCCTTCATGGCACCGGACCAGATTATCTCAGGGACCACCTTCTGCTGCACGAATCCCAACGACCAGTTAGGTCCCACAGAGTGGGTCTTCTCCGGGTCCTGTCAACTAAACAATGTCACTTGGCGGGACCCAGGGGAAGAGCCTTCTCTGTGGCGGCCCCGGCCCTCTGGAACCAACTCCCCCCAGAGATTAGAATTGCCCCCACCCTCCTTGCCTTTCGTAAGCTGCTTAAAACCCACCTCTGCCGCCAGGCATGGGGCAATTGAGATCCTCTTTCCTCTAGGCCTTTACAATTTTATGCATGGTATGTCTGAATGTATGTTTGGTTTTTATAATAATGGGTTTTTAACTGTTTTTAGTATTGGATTATTATTATAT
>NC_091952.1:30065848-30185848 GCF_031021105.1 Erythrolamprus reginae
TAGGTCAGTTCTTCATTAGTAATTTATAGTGTCTTCTAAAGTCATGCAACCAATGTTGTGTCAAAATAACAGTTTTTATATCCTTTCAGTGATGGCTGGGTACAGCTAAATGCTATAATTCCAATGTCTATATACAAATCAATCCATGGGCTGACAGTTTTTATAACTGCTAATAACCTTTGTGGTGCTTGGCTGCGTAAACACTCCATGTAGGAATTAAAAGTACCCAAAATTGTTGTTTTATTCTCTTAGTAGGTTTGGATAAGTGTAACAAGTGCACCATGTTCTGCTGAAATTATGTCTTTGTTGAGGTCAAGTCAACATACATCAGGATGAAAATGTGTTCTTTGAAGCAGTGGGAGAAATATCTCCCATATTTCGGTTTTTCATCTGCCAAATTGCAGTCTGTGTAATTACTCACTCCATCTGGGAAAGTTTTACCATAGTCAATATTTGATCATGTTGTTTTAATTATTTGGAAAATTAAAAATTGGCCCTAGGATCCCCGGAACACAGTTTTCAGTGCTGCCACTGAAAAAAAAGTTTTCTTTTGACTGATAAGGGGCCCATTTTCCAGGTTTCAATCATTTCTCTGGCTATTTTTGTCCCTGCATTGCCAACAATTGTAGTAACTACAAAACTGAATGCATGTCTTTGTTCACTGCAGTGTGAGGCTACCAATGAGTTCAGGTCTCCTCATCCCATCAGATTACAAGAACACAAGCATCAGCCCAAAATCTTGGAAGAAGAAACTTTTGATCCCAGTGACTGACTCAGATTGTGATCACCCTATAAAACAAGATTTCCTTTTCAGTTCCATTACTAGTTTGCCTATTTTTGTCCAAAAAATGAGTTCTGGGGATTTGGGACATGTGTTTTTAGAATAATGTTGCAAGAAAGGAAGTTGTATTTCTTGGTTTGCAATTGAGTTTGACCCATGTTAATAGAACCACAATGATGGAAAAAGCACCTGCCTTTTGAGCAAGATGCAGTTCAATTTGCAAATTCGTATTTGCCCTGTTTCCTCAAGTTTTTTTAAATAAACACGTCAAGAAATGACCGAGGCAGGAAACACTTAATTTTCTGTTCTAAATTTGCTGCAGATGAAGATGTTGTAATATTTAAAAAGAGCCAGGAAAAAGTCATAGCTAGTTCCTGGTTTTTTCCCCATCCTCTATTTCCTCCATGTTTTTTGCCCGTCTTTACGCTGTTTGAAATATGCAAAACAAACCTCAGCACATAAAACAAGCACAAATGGCTGTGGATCAGATTCCATATTTGAAAGCAGTGTTATCTGCTTTAGTAGCGGTGCTTAACAATCATTTTATTGCATGTTTAATAAACACTTGACTCTAATGCAGTTCATATATGGTGCAAAAAAGGGCAACAAGTATGATCAAGGAAATGGAGCACCTCCCTTATGAAACCAGGTTGCAATGCCTTGGTCTCTTCAGCCTTGAAAGACGGCGTTTAAGGGGTGACTTGATCGAAGTGTATAAAATCATGCATGGGATAGAAAAGGTGAATAGAGAAAAAATCTTTTCTCTATTACACAATACTAGGGTGAGGGGGCACTCCCTAAAGCTCATAGGTATGAAAGCGAGGACAAATAAAAGAAAATATTTCTTCACCCAGAGGGTCGTTGGTTTACGGAATTCGCTTCCAGAAGAGGTCATGACAGCTACCAGCCTTGATAGCTTCAAGGCAAGGTTAGACAGATTCATGGATGCCAAGTGTTTTGGTGGTTATGTCCATGTGCCACCTCTATGGTGGTTGAGGCAGGCAGGATTCCCCTGAGTACCATTTATTGGGGGTCAAGGGAAAGGGAGGGTCTTGCCTTCTCTTTCTGCTCAAGATCCCCATGGACAATTGGTGGGCCACTGTGTGACACAGAATGCTGGACTCGATGGGCTTAGGCCTGATTCAGCATGGCTCATCTTATGTTCTTATATACTGTTCCAATACCTAAATATACACTTTTTTTCCTGATCCAGCTTGCAAAAACCCTGATGCATTCATTTAGACATCAGAAGACCAAATTAGGTAGTATAATAGAGGTATCTAACTGCAGCCCCCTTTTTATGGGATGTTGGCTAATATACAAGATGGTGAACCAAAGCAAAGACCAACACAGGTTACTATATCCTCAGTAACATTTGTAGGTATTGCATAATAATTTTAAATATTATAGTGGGTAATAGGCCTATTTTGAGTTCCTAGAGTAAGTATGACATACAAACCTATAAGCAACCAAGTACCTAATAATGGAATATATAGGACTAGGTATCAGCACACAGCTGACTTCAAAAAGCAAAGCAACCTCAGATCTCATGAGCATTTGAATGGGGGATCACCCACAAATATGAAGATTAGACTAAAAAGTTGAAAAACATTCCAGAAGAAGGCAATAGAAAACTATTAGGCTATATTAAAATGTTTTAAGTTTTGGGGAGGATTTAAATCAGTTTGTATGCCATCATCCTAAATATTTATTGACCCCTTGCATCCTGGACATAAACTATTTCAACTCCTACCCTCAAAACATCGCTATAGAGCACTGCACACCAAGACAACTAGACGCAAGAACAGTTTTTCCCCAAACGCTATTGCTCTGCTAAACAAATAATTACCTCAACACTGTGAAACTATTAAGTCTGCACTGCTATTACTACTATTTTTTTCACATCATTCCTATCACCCATTTCCTCCCACTTATGACTGTATGACTGTAATTTGTTGCTTGTATCCTTAAGATTTTTATTAATATTGATTGTTTCCTGATGGGTTATTTGACCCCCACGACAATCATTAAGTGCTGTACCTCATGATGCACCAAAGACAAATTCCTTATGTGTCCAATCACACTTGGCCAATAAAGAATTCTATTCTATTTGTATGGACATAGAACTGGAAAATAACAAAGTCAACTTCCTTTAAAGAAAACCAAATCAAGATGTTTTATAGATGGCACTTGCCACCAAATAGAATTTCAAAAATGTTTCAAACTAAGTCACCTAACTGTTGGAAGTGCAAAACAGAAATAGGGACTTATTATCACACTTGGTGGACATGCTCAAAAGCAAAAGAATACTGGAATTTAATAGAAAAATGGTTAAGAGAAATAACACAGCAAGAAATCAAGAAAACACCAGAATTTTTTAAATTAGGTATATCAAGTAACAAATATAAAAAAGACATATATTATTTAATAGTTCATATATTAGTAGCAGCTAGGATAGTTTTTGCTCAAAAATGGAAAGAAATGGAGATACCAAAACAAGCTGAAATACTTAAGAAAGTCTTAGAATGCGCCGAGCTTGACATGATGACGAGACGGTTAAATAATCAAGAAGACTCAGGATTTTATGATATCTGGCAGAAGGTATATACTTGGTGGGATGAAAAGAAAAAGAGATAAGCTTGTTGTTATATTACTTTGAAAATTTGAATTTAATAGTAAAAGCGTATTAGATTGTGATTATCTATAATATAAATGTAATTTCTTTTTCTCTTATCTTCTTTATTTTAGTTTGATTTAATCTATAAATTAAGAATTTCTATATATATCCTTATAAACTTTTAGATGTATTTTAAAGTAGTGTCTTATAATAGATATTTTTATATATTTTGTAGACGGTATTAAACAACAATAAGATCTTTCTTCTTTTTGTATAACGAAGACTTCTGTTTTGAGCGGAGCGACTGTAGCTCCACTAAATGTTATATGTTGTGTTTGTTATGTTTGTTTGAGAAAAATAATAAAAAATATATTTTTTAAAAATAATAATAATTCTATTCTATTCTAAATTCTTCCTCATGTAGTGGCAAGCCCCTCCCTTTCATATCATGGTTTCTACTGGGGACCTTGTCATGTGATATGCAAAACATTAGACAGCAGGGCTATATTCATGTGTCTTTCCACATGCAGTTCTGTCCTTGTCTACTGCCATCACAGCCACTCCATTTAAACAACAGTTTCAGATAAATAGGATGCTTGCTGGATGAGTTTTCCGCAAAATTGGTGATTTCCTCCCACAATCTGACATCCTTGCCGAAAGTCTAGCAAATAGACATCGGTTTTCCATAGTAGCAATGTCTGCCTGGTGTTAAATTTTCTTGCTATTTCATACTATGGAAATCCAGGCAGTGGAAACTTCAGCTGCGGCCCATTCCACTGAGGAAATTCCTCAGATTCCATAGCTTTCCCAGAGCCTTGTTTCAACTATTTCACATTGTGCTCTTCCTATTTGGAAAGCAACTCTACCGAGAAACAAGATAAAAATTGGATCAAAACATCAGTGAATCATAAAAGTCGTGGGGGAAGAGACAAATTGACTAATGGCCTTAGATGAAAATTCAAGTTCTTTTATCTTGCCATAACTTGGGGGGGGGGGATGACACAAATAGAGGATATATTGGTCTGATTCGTTTTAAACAAAGCATGTTTTGATTGCTTTCCCAGGCTTTCTCTATTAGTCAGTATGTTGGCAGATAAGAGTACAAAATATAAATAACAGAAACAAGATGAATGGAGCTGCAAAAAAGGAATTATACAGAATAAAAATCTACACCAAGGAACACCCATGCAGAACTTCCTTACTAAGCTTTTTCCTATTGGTACTATTGAGTTAGAATACTATCTATCATCTCTTGAACTGGCAGAAAATTATACCTGCATTAAAAATTACTGTCCCAATTGCTTTGGTTCCTAGAGCCTGACCCTTCTCTGATGCATATATATAACCATGCCATAAATAGACCCTAGTGATTTTATTTCCTGCCACATTCTCATGTTTGAGGTAGCTTCAGATAGCCTAAGCTGAATCAGAATTAAAATACAGTAGTCCCTCACCTATCGCTGGTGTTACGTTCCAGACCTGGCCGCGATAGGTGAAATCCACGATGGGGAATTTATCGACTGATAGTACTTATTTAAGTATTTATATTGTAATTGTTTGGTAAGTTTTCATTGTTTTAAGTGTTTATAAACCCTTCCCACACAGTATTTATTTTAGATACAGTATTTAAATACAGTATTTACAATTTTAGATATATATTTTTTTTTTGAAAAACCTGCCGATCGAGTTAGGCGGGCTGTTTAAATCTGCCGATCGACTTCCTCAGAAACCCACGATGAAGTGAAGCCGCAGTAGGTGAAGCGTGGTATAGCGAGGGACTACTGTAGTGCTTTTGTTCTTTCTGACACCATCCTAGACCAATCTCATGATGGAGAGAAACTGTTAGTCTTTTTCATCTCGTAACTTGGAGGGAAGTCAAATACTCCAGTAATTGAGAGGCCAGGTGAAATCATTGCCCGGCTGACATTTGCGGTGGCGGGGGGGGGCAGAACACCGCCTCCCAGCTGGGCATGCTCACGCACACCCCTCCTTTTTGCTCCCTGCTTGCCTCCCGATCAATCACCCACCCACCCTCTGCTTTATTCAGGATGTCTTTCTAGAGGTCGCCCGTAGGGGCCGAGAAGGAATTTTTTGAAGTCTAGTAAGTTTATGTCAGATTGTTTTTTTGCCTTCTCCATCCTGATCGCGTGTGAGGTTTAAGGGGTTAGGGGTATATCGGTTTGAAAAGTGTTCGGAAACTTCAGATCGTGCAGAATGCAGCTGCGAGAGCAATCAAGGGCTTCCCCAGGTATGCCCATGTTACACCAACACTCCGCAGTCTGCATTGGTTGCCGATTAGTTTCCGGTCACAATTCAAAGTGTTGGTTATGACCTATAAAGCCCTTCATGGCATCGAGCCAGAATATCTCCGAGACCGCCTTCTGCTGCACGAATCCCAGTGACCGGCTAGGTCCCACAGAATCGGCCTTCTCCAGGTCCCGGCGACCAAACAATGTTGTTTGGTGGGACCCAGGGGAAGAGCCTTCTCTGGCGGCCCTGACCCTCTGGGACCAGCTCCCCCCAGAGAATTGCCCCCACCCTCCTTTCCTTTCGTAAGCTCCTTAAAACCCACCTCTATTGTCAGAACAAAATTACAGTCAGAAATCCTTTGGTAACTGGGATTGCTTGAAGAAAGAGGCCTGAACATGATAAGTACATCATTCAAAAACATAGTTACAATCTCCTCCTTCCCCAGGAAGAGGTGGCTCACCTTAAAGAGGGTCACTGGGCGATTATCCACAGACACAATTAGTGGGAAGAAGTATTTGCACCTGCCTGCATGAATTGCCACCAGGTAGGCCTTAGTAGCTGGTTTTACACATATTCAGTCAAGTTCATCCCTTGTCTTCTGCCAGTGGCGCTCTAGGCGTCTCATGTGTTTCATTCTCTCAGTTGCTCTGTATACCATGGGGCACAGAGAGGTCTATGGATGAGTAGAGGTCGCATGGGTGCAATCCTATCCAGAGCTTCAGTCACCTTCCTCTTCTAGTGACTAAGAGCTTTGCTGGACTGTTCAGTAGATCTGCAGTGATAACCCCCAGCTCCTTCTGGAATCCATCCGAGTCCATCAGTTGACAGGGGTGGACCAATCTAATAGGTCCTGCCTCCCTCTGTTTGGATCGGGGGGGTGGGGTACAGCTCTTGAGAAGCTCATTACCACCAGACTATGATACAACCATGGGAACAGGACCAAGGACAGGTCCACCAATTTCAGGTCACATAGGCACTGCTCCGACAAGAACACCAAATAGGGTATGTGACCACATATACAGTTGTACCTCTACTTAAGAACGCCTCTACTTACAAACTTTTTTAGATAAGAACCAGGTGTTCAAGATTTTTTTGCTTCTTCTCAACAACCATTTTCCAATTACAAACCTGAGCCTCCGAAACTGTAACCGGAAAAGGCAGGGAGAAGCCTCCATGGGGCTTCTCTAGGAATCTCCTGGGAGGAAACAGGGCCTGAAAAGGCAGAGAGAAGCCTCTGTGAGGCCTCTCTAGGAATCTCCTGGGGAAAAACGGCCAGAAAAGGTGGGGAGAAGACTCTGTGGGGCCTCTCTAGGAATCTCCTGGGAGGAAACAGGGCCGGAAAAGGTGGGGAGAAGCCTCCATAGGGCCTCTAGGAATCTCCTGGGAGAAAGAAGGGCCTCCACCCTCCCTGTGGTTTCCCCAATCGCACACTTTATTTGCTTTTACATTGATTCCTATGGGAAAAATTGCTTTTTCTTACAAACTTTTCTACTTAAGAACCTGATCACAGAACAAATTAAGTTCGTAAGTAGAGGTATTCTGTAGAGCTAAATAAAGGCATTCTGGTTAGGTGCAGAATAATTTTCCACTAATACCAAGTGTTTCCATGCACTGGGATGATGGGAAACATCACCATTATCAGACAATACAGTAATAGGTATGAATATGAGGAACATGAAACATCATCTCAGTATTGTTTCAAAAGTAGAGAAACTGCCATCTGCTCACCATAAAAGCAACTTGTTTTAATATTGAAGCCAAACACCTTTTACAAATTACTCTGCATTCCCTACATTCTCAGCCTCTTTATATTGCTCAGATAGATCACGGCTGGAGCCAGAGCAATTATATTTCCCAATTTTTCCCACTGATTTTGAATCCATTTGGCTCCTCCCATCCCCCTATGCCTCCAAATACAGGATGTTTTTTGGTCTTACATAGCTTTTAGGCGACATCGTTGCTTTCATAACCAGACTAGACCAAAAGTTTATTTTTCTCAACAGAATCACAGACACATAATACAAGCACATTCATGATCTCTCTTACACACATAATTGCAGCTGCATTTTTATTGATGTTATTGGCTCAGGAGGATTACAAAAATTAAGCCCCTTAGTTTACGGGATATAAATTGTGGAAAATGGCAGCACTTGGCCAACCGGATCTTTCCAAAGTCAGAACACAGAAGATGTCAAAGACTGTCTTGAAACTCTTTATTAAAAGGCTCTAAAAGGCAAGTGAGGGGAAAGCCAATGCCTTAAACCTAGAGTAGAGGAAAGCAGCCATTTCTAGCTGGGAGAACGTTTTGAACTTAAGACAGCAGGTGATTAGCATATTCACCCTTGAAAATGTCCAAAGATATTTCACCAGAAGAGCCCTTCACTCCTCCACTCAAAACAGAATATCCTACGAAAATAGACTAACAATCCTGGGCCTAGAAAACCTAGAACTACGGCGCCTAAAACACGATTTGAGTATTGCCCACAAGATCATATGCTGCAATGTCCTACCAGTCAATGACTACTTCAGCTTCAACCGCAACAACACAAGAGCACGCAACAGATTCAAACTTAATATGAACCGCTCCAAACTTGACTGTAAAAAATATGATTTCAACAATCGAGTTATCGAAGTGTGGAACTCATTACCGGACTCAATTGTGTCAACCCCTAACCCCCAACACTTCTCCGTTAGACTCTCCACGATTGACCTCTCCAGGTTCCTAAGAGGCCAGTAAGGGGCGTACATAAGTGCACTGGTGTGCCTTTCGTCCCCTGTCCAATTGTCTTTCCTTTCTCTCACTTATCATATATATTCTCTTTCTTTCATATATCCTCTCCTCTAAGTTCACTTTTACCCTTATATAAATTACTACATGTCTATTTTTCTTCCTATGTATTTGTGTATTGGACAAATGAATAAAATAAAATAAAAACAAAATGGTAGCCATGAAATCTTTGCATATCCAAAATGGCTGCCAGTTGGAAAATAGTCAATTATTAGGGTCAAAAGTCATCCACCAGCTTGCAAAGCACTAGCCGGCAGCCTGCTGTAGGCCGACTTCCTATATGTAAAATAATAAAGAGATCTCAAAATACACAACACACTTTTTCATCTTTTTTACTTGGTCAAGTCAGATGTGAAATTCCAGAAGAGTGAACAATTCATTCCACAGGATATCTTTGAAATGAAGGAGTGCATATCAAAAACATGTTTTTTGCTCCAACTTAACAAAATGATTATGAGGTCAAGTTGTTCTTATTAAAATAATCTGTATTTATTATCTGTGAAAGAGATTTAAAAAAAATACAAGGATAGAGACAAGATCCAGGTCCAGACTTTGAAATAAGGATAAAATGAGGGACATTTGGGTAGAGAGTGCCCAAAAAATTCAATATGACTAAGTGGTCAACCCTCCTTTTTTTTCATGCATTCTGCATGCAATGCATGTTAAAAATGGGCAAGGTTTGACTTGTAGTCACTGCTGTCACCTTGATATTTTCATATACAGACAAATGCTCCTTATTAAAATTAAGGGAGGAAGCAATTCACTGAGCCAGTAAATTCCATACAAACTCAATCAGAATAGAACTGGAAGGGTCTTCTAGTCCAGCCCCCCATGCCATTTCACTGAATGTCAGTGAATCAACTGGTGAATAAAGTCTGTTCCATATCCGAGATGTGTCATATGAGATCATGGCTCACATAGCATGGAATTATCATAGAAACATAGAAGTCTGACGGCAGAAAAAGACCTCATGGTCCATCTAGTCTGCCCTTATACTATTTTCTGTATTTTATCTTAGGGTGGATATATGTTTATCGCAGGCATGTTTAAATTCAGTTACTGTGGAGTTATCTACCACGTCTGCTGGAAGTTTGTTCCAAGGATCTACTACTCTTTCAGTAAAATAATATTTTCTCATGTTGCTTTTGATCTTTCCCCCAACTAACTTCAGATTGTGTCCCCTTGTTCTTGTGTTCACTTTCCTATTAAAAACACTTCCCTCCTGGACCTTATTTAACCCTTTAACCTATTTAAATGTTTTGATCATGTCCCCCCTTTTCCTTCTGTCCTCCAGACTATATAGATTGAGTTCATTAAGTCTTTCCTGATACTTTTTATGCTTAAGACCTTCCACCATTCTTGTAGCCCGTCTTTGGACCCGTTCAATTTTGTCAATATCTTTTGTAGGTGAGTTCTCCAGAACTGAACACAGTATTCCAAATGTGGTCTCACCACCGCTCTATATATCATGATCCATATAGATCATGCAACAGGTAAGCAAGTCTTTTTGTACAAGGCAACGATGAACAAACTACCCAATCACATCTTAGTGTGTTAATCACAATGTGCAAACCCAGAGATGGAGCTGAATGACAACTGAGCAGACTGCAAATCCAAGAGAATTAGAATGAATATGTTTACTTGGATTTGCATTAAATTTGCATTGTGCACGAATGCCACCCTATGGACATCATCTGTGACCAGTGGTGGATTCTACTTACTTTCCCACCAGTTTGCATCATGATGGAATCATATTTTGCATTCCCCTTCCTGGAAATGACCCTATGTGCATGCACAGTATTTTAAAAAAAGCTTTTGTGCATGTGAAGGAACAAAAAATAAATTAGATGCCACTGAGAGTACCGGCTTGGGGGCATGGCAAGCCTGGATTGCTGCCAGTTCTAGTGATCCAGGCTGCCATATTACTACCGGTTCTTTAGAACCAGCAAGAACCCACTTCTGTATGTGATTGGTAAGTGGCTAATCATTTGGTGTAATAAATGACTATTTTACATTCCAACTTTAAGGGAATTGGGTCATATATATAGCCAAATGGTAACTCAATTGTCAAGAGCAATGGTTAACTTGGACAACTTTAAGATGTGTGGACTTCAATTCCCAAAATCCTCCACTCATGGAGAAACACTGGAGACTGGTCAAGATGGAAATAGGCTGGGCTTGGGAATGCCCAGATTTACAGAAATATCAAACTGCTGCTCCCCCTCCCTCCTCACCCTGAGTTGTTTTCCAGGGCCACTGAATGTGGGATGATTGCTGCAAAATGACCACGCTGGCCTTCTGATTTTGTGGTATAAATGCTCCTTTCTGTATTCCCACTTGCTCATACCTAATCTATTCAGGTTATTTTGCCACAGAAGCATAAAATATGCCATATGCATTGATTGGTTTCATTCAAGGCAACGATGAAACTGCATACAGATGGGAGGTTGAACAACTGGCCTCATGGTGCGACTGGAACAATCTGGAACTGAACACATCCAATACTGTAGAAATGGTGGTAGACTTTAGGAGAAACCCTTCCATCCTACCACCTCTCACAATACTAGACAACACAGTATCAACAGTAGAGACCTTCAAATTTCTAGGTTCTATTGTATCACAAGACCTAAAATGGTCACCTAACTTCTTGCGGAAGCCTGGAACAAGGCTGCAGCGGAGGCTCTTGATCGGATTGCGCCTTTGCGACCTCTCCATGGCGCTAGACCCCGTAGAGCTCCATGATTCAACGAGGAGCTCCGGGAGTTGAAACGCCAGAAGAGACGTCTAGAGAAGTGATGGAGGAAGAGTAAGTCTGAATCTGATCAAACACTTGTAAGAGCGTTTATTAAGACTTACAAAGTGGCGCTCAAGGCGGCAAGATGTGCGTACCATGCCACCTTGATTGCATCAGCGGAATCCCGCCCGGCCGCTCTGTTTAGGGTGACCCGCTCCCTTCTTAATCAGGGGGGAGTTGGGGAGCCCTTGCAGAGTAGTGCTGAGGATTTTAACACGTTTTTCGCTGATAAAATCGCTCAGATCCGGGCGGACCTCGAATCCAATTGGAAAACAGAGTCGGCTGACAATGAGTCAGTTGAGGTGACTGGGGCCCGTACTTGTCCACCTGTCTGGGAAGAGTTTGATCTGGTGACACCTGATGAAGTGGACAAGGCCATTGGAGCTGTGAGTTCCGCCACCTGTCTACTGGATCCGTGTCCCTCCTGGCTGGTTTCGACCAGCAGAGAGGTGACACGGAGCTGGGTCCAGGAGATTATCAACGCTTCCTTGGGGAGGGGATCCTTTCCATCATCCTATAAAGAGGCGCTCGTGCGCCCCCTCCTCAAGAAGCCTTCCCTGGACCCAGCCGTACTTAATAACTACCGGCCAGTCTCCAACCTTCCCTTTATGGGGAAGGTTGTCAAGAAGGTGGTGGCACTCCAGCTCCAGCGATCCTTGGAAGAAGCCGATTATCTAGGTTCCCAGCAGTCGGGTTTCAGGCCTGGTTACAGCACGGAAACTGCTTTGGTCGCGTTGATGGATGATCTCTGGCGGGCCCGGGACAGGGGTTTATCCTCTGTCCTGGTGCTTCTTGACCTCTCAGCGGCTTTCGATACCATCGACCATGGTATCCTTCTGCACCGGCTGGAGGGGTTGGGGGTGAGAGGTACTGTTCTTCAGTGGTTCTCCTCCTACCTCTCTGGTCGGTCGCAGTCGGTGTTAGTGGGGGGTCAGAGGTCGACTCCGAGGTCTCTCCCTTGTGGGGTGCCTCAGTGGTCGGTCCTCTCCCCCCTGCTATTCAATATCTACATGAAACCGCTGGGTGAGATCATCCAAGGGCATGGGGTGAGGTATCATCAGTACGCTGATGATACCCAGCTTTACATCTCCACCCCATGTCCAGTCAACGAAGCAGTGGAAGTGATGTGCCGGTGTCTGGAGGCTGTTGGGGCCTGGATGGGTGCCAACAGACTCAAACTCAACCCGGATAAGACGGAGTGGCTGTGGGTTTTGCCTCCCAAGGACAATTCCATCTATCCTTCCATTACCCTGGGGGGGGAATTATTGACCCCCTCGGAGAGGGTCCGCAACTTGGGCGTCCTCCTCGATCCACAGCTCACATTAGAGAACCATCTTTCAGCTGTGGCGAGGGGGAAGTTTGCCCAGGTTCGCCTGGTGCACCGGTTGCGACCCTATCTGGACCGGGATTCACTGCTCACAGTCACTCATGCCCTCATCACCTCGAGGTTCGACTACTGTAATGCTCTCTACATGGGGCTACCTTTGAAAAGTGTTCGGAAACTTCAGATCGTGCAGAATGCAGCTGCGAGAGCAGTCATGGGCCTACCTAGGTATGCCCATGTTTCACCAACACTCCGCAGTCTGCATTGGTTGCCGATCAACTTCCGGTCACAATTCAAAGTGTTGGTTATGACCTTTAAAGCCCTTCATGGCACTGGACCAGAATATCTCCGAGCGACCGATTAGGTCCCACAGAGTGGGCCTTCTCCGGGTCCCGTCAACTAAACAATGTCGGTTGGCGGGCCCCAGGGGAAGAGCCTTCTCTGTGGCGGCCCTGACCCTCTGGAACCAACTCCCCCCGGAGATTAGAACTGCCCCTACTCTCCTTGCCTTTCGTAAGCTCCTTAAGACCCACCTGTGTCGTCAGGCATGGGGGAACTGAGACATCTCCCCCAGGCATATACAATTTATGAATGGTATGTGTGTATGTATGTGTGTTTAGAAAATGGGGTTTTAAAAATGTTTTTAGTAGAAATTTAGATTTGTTATAAATTGTTTTTCACTTTGTTGTGAGCCGCCCCGAGTCTGCGGAGAGGGGCGGCATACAAATCTAAATAAATAAATAAATAAATAAATAAAAACGTCATAAAAAAAGCACAACAAAGAATGTTCTTTCTGTGCCAATTCAGGGAGCTCAAACTGCCCAAGGAGCTGCTGATACAGTTCTACAGAGGAATCATCTGCACCTCTATAACTGTCTGGTTTGGTTCTGCAACCCAACAAGACCGACACAGACTTCAAAGGATAATCAGAACTGCAGAAAAAACAATTGCTGACAACCTGCCTTCCATTGAGGACCTGTATACTGCACGAGGCAAAAAGAGGGCGGTTAAAATATTTACTGACCTCTCGCATCCTGGACACAAACTGTTTCAACTCCTACCCTCAAAACATTGCAACAGAGCACTGCACATCAAAACAACTAGACACAAGAACATTTTTTTCCTGAACGCCATCACTCTACTAAACAAATAATTCCCTCAACACTGTCAGACTTTTTACTAAATCTGCACTTCTATTTCTACTAATTTTTCTCATCATTCCTATCATCCTTTTCCTCCCACTTAGGACTGTATGACTGTAACTTGTTGCTTATATCCTAAGATTTTTATTAATATTGATTGTTTCTTCATTGCTTATTTGACCCCTATGACAATCATTAAGTGTTGTACCACATGATTGTTGACAAATGTATCTTTTTCTTTTATGTACACTGAGAGCATATGCACCAAGACAAATTCCTTATGTGTCCAATCACATTTGGCCAATAATTCTATTCTATTCTATTCTATTCTATTCTATTCTATTCCATTCCATTCCATTCCATTCTTCTTGTTGTTGTTGTTGTTGTTGTTGTTGTTGTTATTATTATTATTATTATTATTATTCAGGGAGGCCTGGGCTCATGCTCTACATGGGGGTTGTGTGCATGCACAATGGGGAGGAGGGCAATGCATTATGGGTGTGGGCACACATGTGCACGTTATCGTGCATGCGCACATTCTTTTGGCCCCTGAGCCAAAAAAGGTTTGCCATCACTTCCCTAGACAGCACACTATTGCACACCTAATTTCTAAATATTATTTTCATTCCCTACCCCATAATGTTCCACATAAAGCTGCAGTGAAAAAGGTGTCCGATAATCTCCTATGTTCTTCCTTTGTCCCAGTCAGATGGCTTTTCCAATCTGACGTTTTCAGCATGTAAAAAATGTTAATTGGCATGCTTGTATTCTCTTCTGGCACTGGTCACCAATTCATTTGCCAACAGGCCAAGAGCAAGAAAACGTTTGATCTTGGCAAGCGAATAACTCGGGGAGGAAATTTGTATTACCGGCACAAAATTAGACATCCAGAAATTGAGAAGGTAGAATTCTTGAGATGGGAGGCTCCTTACTTCAGAAAGATATTGGCAAGAATTTATTTTCTTTTGTGTTTGATTTCTCCCCTCCTATTGCTGGAATGGCATGGATGATGGATGGAGGTAGTCAAATCAATTTCAATCTTTTTGTGCTCCTTCTCCATTTTCAGACCTGCTTTTCCTATGTAGCCTCTTGTGCTTTGCACCCATAGATTTTTCCTCAAGCTACCTGGGGAATCTTTGCAGCCACAGCTTCTCCCACCCACCCTGACAAAACTGTTCCTTATTGATCAATTTATTAAGTGCATCATTTTTTAAGATGTGTAGACTTCAGTTCCCAGAATTCCCCAGCTAACCCTAGTGATTGAAGCTCAGACCATTTTATTAATTGCTTTTCACAAGCTATTGAAAATCTTTTTTTTAAAGAGGGCTTTCAATCTGCACTCCTTTGGTTCTTTTAAATTTAGGTAGAAACATAGAAACGTACAAGACTGACGGCAGAAAAAGACCTCCTGGTCCATCTAGTCTGCCCTTATACTATTTCCTGTATTTTACCTTACAATGGATATATGTTTATCCCAGGCATGTTTAAATTCAGTTACTGTGGATTTACCAACCACGTCTGCTGGAAGTTTGTTCCAAGGATCTACTACTCTTTCCGTAAAATAATATTTTCTCATGTTGCCTTTGATCTTTCCCCCAATTAACTTCAGATTGTGTCCCCTTGTTCTTGTGTTCACTTTCCTATTAAAAACACTTCCCTCCTGAACCTTATTTTACCCTTTAACATATTTAAATGTTTCGATCATGTCCCCCCTTTTCCTTCTGTCCTCCAGACTATACAGATTGAATTCATTAAGTCTTTCCTGATACGTTTTATGCTTAAGACCTTCCACCATTCTTGTAGCCCGTCTTTGGACCCGTTCAATTTTGTCAATATCTTTTTGTAGGTGAGGTCTCCAGAACTGAACACAGTACTCCAAATGTGGTCTCACCAGCGCTCTATATAAGGGGATCACAATCTCCCTCTTCCTGCTTGTTATACCTCTAGCTATGCAGCCAAGCATCCTACTTGCTTTTCCTACCGCCCGACCACACTGCTCACCCATTTTGAGACTGTCAGAAATCACTACCCCTAAATCCTTCTCTTCTGAAGTTTTTGCTAACACAGAACTGCCAATGCAATACTCAGATTGAGGATTCCTTTTCCCCAAGTGCATTATTTTACATTTGGAAACATTAAACTGCAGTTTCCATTGCTTTGACCATTTATCTAGTAAAGCTAATTCAGGTGTCTGAATTATTATTACTATTTTGCTTCTTTAGAAGTTATTTGGATTGCTTTATTCTTTTGCATTTTGAGTGCTGATGTTTTGCTCTTAGAACTATAAAAAGTCTATCTCAAGTCAAGCTTAACTGCTGATGGTCTTGGGATAGGCATTTTTGGCCATTTCTATATTGTGGTCAAATACTGCATATTCAAATACAGTATATCCGATCGGTGTTTTTGCAGAAAACAGGAAAAAAACCATGGCAAATCACAGTCATGCGACTATAGGATGTTGCAAATGGGTCTAAATGTGAGCAGTTGCCAAGTGCCCAAAATACAGTCATGAGACTCGGGGGTGGGGGGCATGTGGCAGTTTTAACTGGGGAAAGATTGTAAGTACAGCGTTCCCTCAATTTTTGCGGGGGATGCGTTCCGAGACCGCCCGCGAAAGTTGAATTTCCGCGAAGTAGAGATGCAGAAGTAAATACACTATTTTTGGCTATAACAGTATCCCAAGCCTTCCCTTAACACTTTAAACCCCTAAATTACAATTTCCCATTCCCTTAGCAACCATTTAGAATATTACTCACCATGTTTATTTATTAAAGTTTATTATAAAAAATGTTTTTGAAAGGCAGACAAAAGTTTGGCAATGACATATGATGTCATCGGGCAGGAAAAACTGTGGTATAGGGGATAAAGTATTTTTTAATTAATATTTTTGAAAAACCGTGGTATAGACGTTTCGCGAAGTTCGAACCCACGAAAATCGAGGGAACACTGTAATATTTATTTATTTAATTTATTTATTATTTAGATTTGTATGCTGCCCCTCTCCGCAGACTCGGGGTGGCTCACAACAAAATACAGCGCATCATAACAAATCCACATAGCTTTAAAAACATTTAGAAATATTTAAAAGGAACCCCATTTAAAAGGAACCCCATTAACCCCAAAAGCCCATATAACTTTTTTGATTTCCACCATAACTTTGAACAGTCATTAAGCAACCAGTCATAAGCTGAGGATTACCTTTAGGCATCCCTTATCATGTAAATGGGTAGCAGTATCTCTCATTTGTAAAGAGACATTTTGACAGAGGATTAAAAGGATCAGAGGAGCTCCTCAACTGATAAATGGAGCCCACAAATCTTCCTATTCCGTTTTCCAGATTCTGTAATCTTATCCCTTTCCCTTTCAACAAATCTAACTAATAAGGCTTAGTTATGAGCAGCTGCTAGGAGTTGACAGCTTTTGAGCAGAGATATGCTGATTATCATTTGTGCCCTGGACTATAGAGAATAACTCTTTAGATGTTGCCTTTCTTGTTTCTTAGATCCTGTGGCTGACCTCTATGTCAGTCTATCTGACAAGCACCCATAGGAATGCAAGATTGTTGGCTTAACCTCTATCAATTCTGCTGCCACAGATTGTGCAATTAATTGTATCATGGAATTCTGCAAATTGGTCATTGGTGCACCCACTTGTTGCTGGTGTTGCAACAATGCTGCAGCCATATATATTATATATTGGGGTTTCTTTGGGATTTTTTAACCTAAAACTGTAATTTAGATTGCTAAATACAGTATTAGATTTGTTACTATGTATTGTTTTTTACCATTGTTGTGAGCCGCCCGGTGGCTACAGAGAGGGGTGGCATATAAATCCAATAAATCTAATCTAATGTAATCTAATCTAATCAATTGTTTGGCAGATAGCAGAATTTCTTGAGGACTGAAATTCTTATCTCTTTGAAAGAGAGTATGAGATTTGCAAGATTGATAACAGCTTTCGTAGTAGACCAGATAGAAAGCACAACCAGTTGAGCTTATTCTAGTCTAGTGTAAGTCTGAAAGTACAAATCTCCAACCATTTCCATTACTGCTTGAGCTTCTTTCTCCACCCATTATGCATCTCTGGGTTATGGTCTCTCTCTTATCTGCCTTTCCCTAGGAATATCTCTTCACCTTTTTTCAAAATCTTTCTCAGGTACCATTAGACTTGTGCCTTCTTTTCACACACACAAAAACAGCTAAATGCAAAAAGTTATTCATGTAAAAAACCACAAACCTATGTTTGGTGTTCGTGACTAATATTACAAAACCTATTTGTTTCCTGATTTATATTCTCATTTTCTCTTTGGGTTTATAATTCAATATACTGAGCAATTATGCACTTTTCCTATGAAGATTTTTTGTTTTTGCAATATATCCACCAGATGGAGTATAATGTATGATACAAGTTTGGTCCACCGTTTAAATAAAAAGTATACCTCTGCACACAATATACTTAGATACAGTTATGCTGTAATCATTTGGGAAGTGGCAGTGAAGGGCTACCAAAATTTTTACTATCACACTGTAGGCGTGGCTTATGCTGGATGCCCTGCATTTTCTTTCAACATAATGTCCAAAGATACTTCACCAAAAGAGCCATTCACTCCTCCACTCGAAACAGAATACCCTACGAAAGCAGACTATCAATCCTTGGTCTTGAAAGCTTAGAACTACAACGCCTAAATAACGATCTAAGTATTGCCCACAAGATCATATGCTACAACATTCTACCTGTCAACGACTACTTCAGCTTCAATCGCAACAACACAAGAGCACGCAACAGATTCAAACTTAATATTAACCGCTCCAAACTTGACTGTAAAAAATATGACTTCAGCAACCGAGTTGTCGAAGCATGGAACTCATTACCTGACTCAGTAGTGTCAACCCCTAACCCCCAACATTTTTCCCTTAGACTATTCACGATTGACCTCTCCAGGTTCCTTAGAGGTCAGTAAAGGGCGTGCATAAGTGCACCAGTGTGCCTTCTGTCCCCTGTCCAATTGTCTCTCCTTATCTCATTTATCTTTTCTTCCTTTCAAATTTGTTCACCTATACTTTTATATCTTTTCTTCCATTCATTTCTTTAGTTATATTACTACATATCTATTCTCTTCAAGGTGTATTATGGATTGGACTAAATAAATAAATAAAAAATAAATCTTCTGTGCAAATTGGGTGCTCTGGGGTGGAGCTCCATTTTCGCTATCCCACTGCGTTCCCCAACCGTCCGGGCAGCAGCCCACTCCCCCTGGGAAGTGGTCTTCTGCATTGGTATTGTCCAGGTATATGAACTTTAGTTCCCAGAATGGCTAGATCAATAATTCTGGAAATGTTTGTGTTTGGGGAAAGCTATCTAAGATTATTCTGGAAAATATAGAATAAATTACTTAAAGTTTAAAGCTATATAAGAACTATTTAAAGCTATATAAGAACTATTTAAAGCTATATAAGAACTAGTGATAGAATACATGAATACGCTCAGTCATATGAACATGGCATTCTGTGTCACACAGTGGACCATCAATTGTCCATGGGGATCTTGAGCAGAAAGAGAAGGCAAGACCCTCCCTTTCCCTTGACCCCCAACAAATGGTACTCAAGGGAATCCTGCCTGCCTCAACCAACATAGAGGCAGCACATGGACATCCGTTTCAATAACCACCGACACACTTGGTATCCATGAATCTGTCTAATCCTGCCTTGAAACTATCCAGACTGACAGCTGTCACGACCTCTTCTGGAAGTGAATTCCATAAACCAACGACCCTCTGAGTGAAGAAATATTTCCCTTTATTTGTCCTCACTTTCTTACCTATGAGCTTTAGGGAGTGCCCCCTCGTCCTAGTATTGTGTGATAGAGAAAATAATTTTTCTCTATCCACCTTTTCTATCCCATGAATGATTTTATGTAGTTTATTTTATATTATTGCATTTCTTGCATTCACTTGGGCTTGAGCTTTTAATATTTTTGCCATATGCTAAATGAATAAATAACATGTGATTGGGCCTTTGAGTTTGCAACTAACTTCAAAGGAATATTTTTACTCAAGCATGAAGATTCTGGAGGATTTGGGGGCCATCATTAATCTCTCATTTTAACATATCTCACAAGGCTAAATTTTTCTGTGCTTAATAACAACTGTACTCTTGGGAAAGAACTGGTTGGGAAGAATGAAGTGGTTGGATTTATGAATCAGATCCAAGATTTCTAGGAGTCTGTGCAAAACACTGTTCTAAAAATAAAATAATCCTTTATTCCCTGGACAAGCCTTGAGCATCTTTCTAAATTCCTCAAATCATTGATGGTCATCCTAACTATAGCAAGAGCATATTACAGTGAATCACATTGGTTCCCGATAGAATTCCGGGATCAGTTTAACATGTATGCCATGTTATTACATAAAGCTTAAAAATGATATATCGTTAAAGTTTCCCTAGATTTTTTTCCATATGTTGCTGAATTGCAGCTCCCAACAATCTTCACACTTGGCCATAAGGGAATGTTGGAGTCAGTGCAATATAATGCATACACTTTGGACAGTAGATGAGAGAGAAAGAGAGGTTCAATTTCTGCTGAGTCATTGTGTTCTACACAGATTATTTGGACAGTCATTATTTCCAAACCTATCTTATCTAACAGGATCATTGATGACGATGTATTAAGGGTGAAAAATGGGTGGATTTCTTCTATAGGTAAATTAGAAAGGTTGCCTGAGTTAGAAGATAGGAGCCTTCTAAGGTGGTGCTGTCTGATAACTTTTGAAAGGAGGCTAGTAGAAAAATAAGCTTGCCTCCTTTTGATGTGCACAAGGTTTGTACTATCACACCATGTTTGCTATTTACTGAAAGAGGAAAAGATTTTGCTAATGGGAAAAGGCTAAACAAGATACACTCTTCTGATCAAAGGAAATTTAACAACTGAAAACCTCATTAAATCCCAGGGAGTTTTTTTTTTTAATGAGAAGAGAAAAATATTCACAGAATAAAACTTATAAATCTTCATGTTTTGCAATAGGCAGAGTAACACTCCAAAAGCCCCAATTTTTTTCAAGATTGGGCTGTTTGATATTTAATAATAGTAACTAGTATTAGTAACTTTTATTATATAAATAATATATAGGAGGAGATGGGTGATAGGAACGATGAGAAGACTAATATTTATTTATTTATTTACTTACTTACTTACTCACTCACTCACTCACTCACTCACTCACTCACTCACTCATTCATTCATTCATTCATTCATTCATTCATTCGGTTTTGCCCCGTGTAACAATCTACATATATATATATACACACATAGTAAAATACATGGTGAAGGTTATAGAGGAGATACTCATAGTAAAATATATCTAAGAAAGAATAGAAAAGAAGGTATAGTAATAGAACATATCAATGAAAGAATAGAAGAAGAGATATAGGAATAGAAGAAAGGTATAGGAGATATAGGAGAGCAATAGGACAGGGGACAGAAGGCACTCTAGTGCACTTGTACCTGCCCCTTACTGACCTCTTATGAATCTGGATCGGTCAACCATAGATAATCTAAGGGTAAATTGTTGGGGGTTTGGGGATGACACTATGGAGTCCGGTAATGAGTTCCACGCTTCGACAACTTACTGGTTACTGAAGTCATATTTTTTACTGTCAAGTTTGGAGCGGTTAATATTAAGTTTAAATCTGTTGTGTGCTCTTGTGTTGTTGTGGTTGAAGCTGAAGTAGTCACCGACAGGCAGGACGTTGCAGCATATGATCTTGTGGGCAGTACTTAGATCTTGTTTAAGGCATCTTAGTTCTAGGCTTTCTAGGCCCAGGATTGAAAGTCTAGTCTCATAGGGTATTCTGTTTCGAGTGGAGGAATAGTAATGCAGCCTTAGTGAATAGTTTGACAGTGGTGAGGGGAATTATTTGTTTAACAGAGTGATGGCGTTCAGGAAAAAACTGTTCTTTTGTCTAGTTGTCTTGGTGTGCGTTGTTTTGAGGGTAGGAGTTGAAACAATTTATGTCCAGGATGCAAGGTATCAGTAAAAAAATTTCACAGCCATCTTTTTGACTCGTGAAGTATGCAGGTGCTCAATGGAAGGCAGGTTGGCAGCAATTGTTTAATATTATTATCCAAATAATAACCAGGTTTGAGCTTGCTTAATTTTCCAGACCCAACAAAGTCAGCCAAGTCTGAACCTTCTGAGAGATAGTATTTGTTTGTTTGTTTGTTTGTTTGTTTGCTTGTCTTATGTTGTTTATGACCTATAAAGCCCTTTATGGCATCGGACCAGAATATCTCCGGGACTGCCTTCTGCCGCACGAATCCCAGTGACCAGTTAGGACCCACAGAGTTGGCCTTCTCCGGGTCCCGTCGACTAAACAATGCCGTCTGGCGGGACCCAGGGGAAGAGCCTTCTCTGTGGTGGCCCCGACCCTCTGGAACCAAGTCCCCCCAGAGATCAGAGTTGCCCCCACCCTCCTTGCCTTTCGTAAGCTCCTTAAAACCCACCTCTGTTGTCAGGCATGGGGGAATTGAGATATTCCCTTCCCCCTAAGCTTATAAATTTTATGCTTGGTATGTCTGTATGTATGATTGGTTTCTTAAATTAGGGTTTTTTTAATTTAACTTAAACTTAAATATTAGATTTGTTTATATTGTCTTATTATTGTTGTTAGCCGCCCTGAGTCTACGGAGAGGGGCGGCATACAAATCTAATAAATAAATAAATAAATAAATGTGCCGCCCTTCTCTACATATCTGAGAATGTACAATCAATATTTTTTGGGATTTTGCTAGCTAACCTATTTACATATGTGGACCAGCTTTCTGTATTTTAGGGGTGTCAACTGTCAAATCTGCGGCATCACGTGACATATTGTGACTTTCCTCCCCTTTGCTAAACTGTGTATGGGCGTGGCCAGTGCATGATACATCTGGCCCATGGGCCGGGAGTTTGACTCCCCTGCATTACTTCATATGAAGTTACTGCAAAATTTTACATATCAAATGTACTCGGATTTTTGGTTTAGTATCAGAGCTAACAACTTTGGTAACCTATCTAAGTACAGTGTTCCCTCACTTTTCGCGGGGGATGTGTTCCGAGACTGCCCGCGAAAGTCGAATTTCCGCAAAGTAGAGATGCGGAAGTAAATACACTATTTTTGGCTATGAACAGTATCACAAGCCTTCCCTTAACACTTTAAACCCCTAAATTGCGATTTCCCATTCCCTTAGCAACCATTTAGATTATTACTCACCATGTTTATTTATTAAAGTTTATTAAAAAAAATATATTAAAGGTGGGCGAAAGTTTGGCGCTGACATATGACGTCATTGGGCAGAAAAAAACGTGGTATAGGGGGGGGGGGGAACCACAAAGTATTTTTTAATTAATATTTTTGAAAAAACGTGGTATAGACTTTTCGCGAAGTTCGAACCTGTGAAAATCGAGGGAACACTGTATTTGAAAATCTGGATTTATAATGCTTGAAAGCAATATCTGAAAACCTCTCCCTTTTTTGTAGAGAATGTCTCAATCACAAGCAGTTTTAATCCATTCTCAATATATTCAATAAATATTCCCTTGCTTAACATAGAATGTAGATTTTCATCTGGCAAACATTAAAATTCTGTTGAAAATCTTCCTTGACAGGGAAACGGTATTTCTATCCAATGGGATGGATTTGTAAATATTATTATTACCTCAAACTTGTACCCGTTGCTTTAATTTTCCACTTTCTATAGTAACAACCCCATCTTTTGCCAATTCTTAATGCAAAGGAATTTTATTCTGTCCTTATGTCAACTCTTCTCTTACACAACTGGCCACAGGGAGACAATCCAAGTGTTGCACACCATGGAAAAATTGTAACAAACATCACGATTTAATTAAGTAGATAATGAAGTTCTATGCAAAATATAGAACACATTTTGAACATATGGTGTGATGAAGAATTGTAATGTACTCTCTTTTACCAAAATCTCATGGTGACTGGGTTAGGAAAATGAGATGAACAACTTTGTCTTTTGGCTCTTATTTTTGGGCAACATGAACTGATTTCTTCTGATTATAGCCAGTCTGTTCAGAATACATCTGTAAGGGAGCTGGTTTGTTCCTAGCAGTGAGAGAACAGAAAAGCATCATGAAAAAACCATGATGTGAAATGATGGGACTATCGCCCCATGTGATAGGTTGGCTTTAACAGTTTTGATCCTGACCATGGATTTTATATAATTGCAATGAACAATATTTTTAATTTGGCTTGAATCTGATGTTTGCAATCCCAATTACATAGCACAGAATTGTATGTAGCGTTGTGCCAATTGATTAGAGGATCCTTTAAATAAACAAAGAAGCAAAGAAGCGCAGCGATATGCCAAAAGAGTAGATACAGGTGTAAGGGAAGTAAAAAGTAAAGATAGCAGCTGAATCCATGCAATGGAGTCCCTGCTGTTTTTTTTTAACATATATTTTCATGTTCCCTCTAATCAATGGAACTAAAAAGTGCTTTATTATTTAATGGTGCTGAGCTGAGCTTTGCTATTTAAAGATGACCTGTTAGTCCCAAAGGTGCTTTTTCAGGAGGCAAGTGGACTTTCTTACTTTGCCTTTTGAAGATGTTTCATTTCTCATCCAAGGCGCTTCTTCACCCCTGATAGGATTTGGGACAACCATGACCTAGATCAGTGTTTCCCAACCTTGGCAGTTTGAAGATAGATATTTGGACTTCAACACCCAGAATTCCCCAGCCAGCGAATGGGATGCTGCGATTTCGCTGAGGCTTCCCTCGTTGGGAAACCACACCTCCGGACTTCCGTTGCCAGCCGAAGCACCCATTTTTGCGCTGGTGGGATTCCCCTGCTGGGATTTCCCTGCAGCATTGCAAAATCCACAGGTGGGGTTTTCCATGGAGGGGAGCCTCAGGGTAACCCCACCAACACAAAAACGGGTGCTTCGGCTGACAAAAGGGGTGAATTTTGGGCTTGCACACATTAATAGCTTTTCCATTGATTCCTATGGGAAATATTGTTTCATCTTATGAACTTTTCACCTTACAAACCTCGTCCTGGAACCAATTAAGTTCGTAAGACAAGGTATCACTGTACAGTATTCCAAATGTGGTCTCACTATACAGCAGAAATCTTGATAAAATCTTAATTATAGACAGCGGGCTATTTTCTTGTTTTGGTCTCCTTGCATGGTTTTTTTGGAATATTGCAGTAACATCTTGACTTTCTGAGTTCAGCTGGGCAGTGCCAATATATCATACTGGGTTTTCATTGATTTCGGATGAGCAATGCCTAAAGGAGATAAATTTCTTACTGTTACAGACCCATTTCTGCATAGTGTTGAAGGAATGCTGCTAGGATTTCATTTCTAGAGGACCGGAGAGTTATGGGATTTTTGTAGGGTAGAATCTATGTAGAGTGGAGAGTGAGAGGTATTTATACTCCCTCTTGGCTTTTAAACTAGAGCTTACTGTTCCCTTGACAAGGGATTTATTATATTGGTTGCAGTCAGATTCCCATGTGGAGTCATGTTTGTCTGAACCAAGTTTGAACCTTGCTGGGTGATGTAATGAAGGGGCTTGGTTGTGCCATGTGGTGGCTCTGCTAATAGATAATCCTATTATGTCCTGGAGGGGTCATGTTTCCATCACCCTGGATGACTTTTGTTTTGTAGATAGGCTGGCCTATTCTTCCATCTTCCATAGATAAGTTGGCACCAAAATATTTGCTGGGGACAGGGAGCTGGGGCTGAGTTTCTGTCTTTAACAGCATGTTTCTCAATTTCTCATCCAGGAAAATATAATACAGTATTCTGCCTTTTTAATATTTCGTAAAATATTTCATTCTTCTGGGAGAGGGATGGGTGCCAACTTTCTACACTAGTAACATAAAGGATACAACTAGGCCATTAAAAGTTGGTTTGCTTGTGTCAGCTAGCTTGTTTCTGCTTACTCTGTCTCTCAGGATTACTGTCAACTTAACATTGGGAAGTAGAGAGGAAAATTTTATGAGTAACTCTTCCAATGAAGATTGAGTGATATTTTAATTGACGGTCATTCAGCTGTTTCCAATTCTTTGTAATCTGATGGACATCAGTTTGCCAGGATTGTCAATAACTATTTCTTTGAGTTCTTGCAAACTTGTGCTTGTGACGTCAGTGACAACTACAACTATCCTTTGTTCTGCTGGCCACTTTTTCCAGTACATTCAGTTTTTCCAACCATCAGGACTTCTCCAAAGACTCTGGCTTCCATATTATGTGTCCAACATAATGAAGCTTTAGCTTTAGCCTTAATATTAGGGCTTCCCGTGAGCAATCTGATTTTACTTCCTCCTGTTTTGAATGAGTGTAATTAATTTAATTTAATTACAATAATGTTCTCTATATTGAAGAAAGTTGTTACAACTTGTTCACCTTCAGATATAAATGTTCTGACTTATAGATATTTGCATAAGTATGCCTTCTATTAAATTTATCATAAAAGGCTTAGACTTGGAGAGCATGATGCTTTCATTAGATTCAATGTATTCCTAATAGTTCTATGCTTCTACCATAGGCTGAAATGGCTTAGGTTAATTTTAGGAGAGAGTAGTCAACCTGGAAGATTACCAGTTTAAAAAGCAACAATGAAAACAAAATGTGGATTTCTTTTGTTATCTGTACTTGGATGTTTACAGACATTTCATTATCTAACTAGGTGATATCATCAATAAGGATGGGTTTGCTGCTTGTTTATATATGGTATCTTTCGCACAAGTTTTGGGTGGAGATAGTAGTATTTGTTCCTGGTGGTTCCTTGTAATTGTTTTGTTGTATTGTTTTCTGCCTGACTTTGTCTGGTGTTAATCCAGGCTTATCAGTTGTTAGTTACTGGAGGGGATATGTTGCTTTATTAATTTTTTAATGCATCTTTTAAATGGTATGTAAGTATGATTTATCTCTCTGTGTGTATTGATGACTGATTTGTTTGAATCTAAGCATCCAGGAATTCCCTAGCATTTTTGGATTTGGCTTGATCTATAATATGGTGGTGCCTCTACTTACGAACTTAATTCGTTCTGTGGCCAGGTTCTTATGTAGAAAAGTTTGTAAGAAAAAGCAGTTTTTCCCATAGGAATCAATGTAAAAGCAAATAATGTATGCGATTGGGGAAACCACAGGGTGGGCAGAGGCCCTGTTTCCTCCCAGGAGATTCCTAGAGAGGCCCCATGGAGGCTTCTCCCTGCCTTTTCTGGTTACAGTTTCAGAGTCTTGGGTTTGTAAATGGAAAATGGTTCTTGAGAAGAGGCAAAAAAATATTGAACACCGGGTTCTTATCTAGAAAAGTTCGTATGTAGAGGCGTTTGTAGGTACTAATATTTTTCAGTTGAACTGTGGTTGGGCCTGTCTATGTGCTGTGAAAGTAAGGCATTTTTGTTATGTCTTCTTGTGTTTGTGGGGATGCCTTCTAGCTGTCTGTCCTACATAGTAGCTGTTACAGTCCTTGCCCTGTATTTTTGTAGAAAAGGCTACTGCGTCTTTTAGTTAAAATATATTGGAGGGCTTAAAATATATCGGAGGGCTTGGAGGGATGTCTAAGTGCCGCCTCTAAGTTGGTTGACGCAGGCAAGATTCCCTTGAGTACCATTTGTTGGGGGTCAAGGGAAAGAGAGGGTTTTGCTTTCTCTTTCTACTCAAGGTCCCCATGTACAATTGGTGGGCCGCTGTGTGACACAGAATGCTGGACTTGATGGGCTTTGGCCTGATTCAGCATGGCTCTTCTTGTGTTCTTATGTATCTATTCTACATGGCACAGGAAAGTCTTCGGAGAGGGACGTCATACAAATCTAATAACTACTACTACTACTTCTTCTTCTTCTTCTTCTTCTTCTTCTTATTATTATTATTATTATTATTATTATTATTATTATTATTATTAAAGGTCTTGCATTTAATGTGAACACTTCTTAAAAATTCCAACAGCTTCAGCTGGGAGTTGAATCTGGTAATTTTTAGAATCACAGCAGACAAAGCCCTGCACAAAATAAAGATGTAAATCAAAACAAACCAGCTTCAGTGGAACCATTTCCTTTGGGATGACTTTTTTTTGTTCTCCACATCCTCTCTTTGTCTCTTGTCTCTCTCTCTCACACACACACACACAAACAGAGAGACAGAGAGATACCAGTGTTATTTCACTTTTTAAAAAATACCCTGCATGTCTAGTAAGATGATATATTTAACGTTAGACTTAGTTTGTCATTTTGATTTTAGTCCAGTTTTTGATTGCATATGGAATTGTATCTATGTCTGATGGAGTAAAGAAACAGTGGTGCAGCTGGAAATCACCAAGACCTTTACTTGAATGTCTGTAACCACATTCCAATGTATAACTGCAATTAAATACAGATGCTAAGGGCCCAATACAGGCCAGATCCTCTCCCTTCACTGCTTTGTTTATCTTCAAGCTTGATGGAAAATTCTAGAGTCTGGGAGTTTGCAAACTGTTGACCAATTTTGAGGCTTATTTTTTTTAATGTGAGTTATCATTATAACTAACCCTGAACATTTATCACAGTCTTTCCCAATCAGATGATCTTTAAATGTGTTGGCAAGTGATTTGAGGAGGACTTTTTCGGCTTCGGACACAACAATACACAAGCACACAACAGATCCAAATTCAAAGTAAACTTGACTGTAGGAAATACAACTTTAGCAACAGAATGGTTAATGCTTGGAACTCACTACCTGACTCTGGTGTTGTCACCTAACCTCCAAAACCTTACTCTTAAACTTATGACATGGGTGCCACAGGTGGCACATGGAGCCATATCTGTTGGCACGCGAGCTTTTATTATTTATTTTATTTATTTTATTAATTAGATTTGTATGCCACCCCTCTCCGAAGACTTGGGGCGGCTAACAACAGTAAAAAGACAATATGAACAAATCTAATATTAAAAGTAATGTAAAAAAACCTCCAATTTAAGAAACCAATCATTTTTTGCCCTAGCTTTTGCCCTAGCTCAACTCTAATGTGCATTTGTGTGCCAGCCAGCTGATTTTTGGCTCACACAGAGGCTCTGGGGAGGCTTTTTCAGCTTCCAGAGAGCCTCCAGGGCGATGCGGGAGGGTGTTTTTACCCTCCCCCATCTCCAGGGAAGCGTTTGGAGCCTGGGGAGGGCAAGCTTACTGGACCCACCAGAAGTTGAGAAAGAGGCCATTTCCGGCTTCTATAGGACCTCCGGGGGGCGGGGGGGAGCTGTTTTTGACCTTCTCAGGCATTGAGTGCACATGCTCTTTCGACACCTGAGGGGAAAAAAAGGTTCGCTATCACTGCTTTAGACTGTCTACTGTTGACCTTGTTGAATATGCCTGGGTTAAATGTAAGGGGCGTGCATAAGTGCACCAGCGTGCCTTCTGTCTCTGTCCTAATGTTCCCTCTTATACCTATCTTACGTATATAAATAATGTTATTTCTATGCCTATTACCAATATGTACTTGACAAATTAAATAAAGAAATAAAATAAATAAAACATCTGGAACACACCAGACTAAAGAAATCTCATTTAGCCTATGCACGTCAGGCTCTGAGCAGGAATCGCTGAACTGAAATCTGTTTTCCAACGTAGATTGTGAAACAAGATAAATTAAACAAAGAAGACTGCAAACCAGTAGGAAGATTAGTTTACCGATGTAGGTTGACCATGTGATCTATAGCAAGAAGAATTAACGTTTACTGAATTGTTGCAGACAAACATGACAGAGCGTTTTGTCATGACTGAGACAGGGTATGTTTTGTCTCTGTGTTGATACTTCCTTACAAAATAGGTTGTTCATGTGTTATTTGTATGTAGGGAAAAGGCAAGTGCTTTTCTCTTTGTATCTACAAAGCGCAGGCATTTCTGTTTTCCCCTAATAAGCATCCAACAAGACATTCCTCTAATGTAATCTGAAACATGTCTCTCCAAAAGGATTTTTTTTCTCCCCAGAAGGCAGGATTGGAGATCATTTGGAGAAAAGCAGATTTTCTCTATGTATTAGGTAAGCAGGAGAATGATTTTCCATCACTGCCTGATACATCAAAAGGATGGGCTTTCTCCCCCAGCCCAGCCTGTTGTGACAGACTTCCATAACTGAAATTAACATCCTTCAGAAATTTGGATTTTAATCTGTAGGATTTCCCGAATACCTTGACCTTGGCTAAGAATTTTTGGAGTAGATGTCTGTGTATTTGGGAAGCACCCAGACTGCACAGGGAAATGTAAGATGTACTCACTTAAACAATGCAAGGTGTTGGCCATTATCTTTAAAGCCCTACGTGGCTTAGGGTCAGACTATCTTTGAGACCGCCTCCCTACCGCATAGCTCCCAGCGACCAAAAAAGCTGAAAAAGTCCTGCTCAAAACCCTTGCCAACACATTTAAACAATATGGGCTGACAGGCCCAAGGGGGAGGGCCTTCTCTGTGGCTGCTTCATCTCTTTGGAACCAGCTGCCTCACAAGATCTGGACTACCCCCCCCCCCACTGGCTTTCCGAATAGCCGTAAAGACCTGGCTTTTCCGGCAGGCCTGGAGTCACTGATCAGATGGCTTACGAACTGGGGTGGTGCAGCAGGTAGAGTGTTGTACTGCAGGCCACTGAAGCTGACTGTAGATCTGTAGGTCAGCAGTTCAAATCTCATCACCGGCTCAAGGTTGACTCAGCCTTCCATCCTTCTGAGGTGGATAAAATGAGGACCCGGATTGTGGGGGCAATATGCTGGCTCTGTTAAGAAGTGCTATTGCTAACATGTTGTAAGCTGCCCTGAGTCTAAGGAGAAGGGCGGCATAAAAATTGAATGAATGAATGGATGGATGGATGGATGAATGAATGGATGAATGAATACATACACACACACATACATAGATAAACAAACAAACAAACAAACAAACAAACAAATAAATAAATACCATCAGGATCCAGCCACTAGTGTTGGGGCTTCCTGCATTTAGGTGATGTGTAATTGTGTAAATGATGTAAATGATGAGCTGAGGCGGCACAGTGGGTAGAGTGTAGTACTGCAGGCCACTAAAGCTGACAGCTAGATCTGCAGGTCAGTGGTTCAAATCTCATCACTGGCTCAAGGTTGAGTCAGCCTTCCAGGTGGGTAAAATGATGACCCGGATTGTGGGGGCAGTATGCTGGCTCTGTTTAAAAAGTGCTATTGCTAACAGGTTGTAAACCGCCCTGAGTCTAAGGAAAAGGGCAGCATAAAAAAAAAATCAAATGAAATCAAGAAAGAAAGGAAGGAAGGGAGGGAGGAAGGAAGGAAGGGATGGAGGAAGGAAGGAAGGAAGGAAGGAAGGGTAGGAGCTCATAAAGTTGGGTTGAGAGTAGTAAGTTTACAAATGTGAAGGAAGAAGAAGACTCAACCCAAAAGCACAAGCAATGATGTTTCCAGTGAATTTCAACATGGCACAGTAACTGTTATCTCTGTCTACCTGTCTGTCTCTCCATTCAATTTCTATCTATCTTTTCCATCTACAATCATGAAGACCACCCATGAGTATCCATCCTTTTTACAGTATGACACTGATGCAAATGATACATTCTGACAGAACATCCCGTCAGCATAAACATTCTTAGACTACATATTTTATTTATTTGGCATTATTACTTATTGCTTTTATTCAATAAAGGTCTGCAGTCATCATACAACAAACTGTCTCCATTGTTTGCTTTTTCTTGCTGGGCTGCATGTTCTCACCTTAAAGTGTGTGGAAGTATTCGCTGGAATGTTGGGTGGAAGAGAGAGAGAGAAACTCCTTGATTCTTGCCCAAACCAACTTGTGTTTATATTGGAGCTTAGGAATGACATCAGAGGAGGGAAGAGTATAAACACTTGCAGGAGTTTACTCGCAGGCTCTAAAAACTGCAGACATACTGCTGCCTCCAAACAGCTTGAGGATGATGTGCTGAAGTGTCAGAATGAAGCTCCAGTTTCTCTTGATCTTCCTCTGCCTCCTTTCCAAGGTAAGGAAACTGGAAAATACTAATTTAGACAATAAGGAATTTTAAAAATAATGTTCATTGTGCATGCTCAGTTAAAATATCACATGTAAGCAAAACTTAGGATAACACGTTGCTTTGAATGAACTGTGGAAGTCCAATTTAAAAATAATAACAGGACAAAGCAATTCCTTTACAATGACCGGACCCATGTTTTGCAGCCAGATCTGTGAATTATTTGTTGATTATGCCAGTGTAACATAAGATCACGTTGGCTGAGAGTCATGTGTGGAAATCAATTAAATAGTTTTCTTCTTCATAAACAGTTTTTGGTATTAAAACATAGGCAGAAAGCCAACTGGCTGACATTCCTTTTCAGATTTCTCAATTGTTCAACTTTGGCTCTATAAAATATCTAAAGGTCATGTTCAACCAATGCTTCCTGCAGGAATTTGCAGGAGAAACAGCATACAATTAAAACATAATCTCTTTTTCATACACACACCCATATGAACAAAACATATATCTATAGAGAAAAACAAACATTTGGTCCCAGTGGTTTTGGACTGCTCCTTGAATTCCAAATTTTGGGCTTAGTAAAAGAGTTCAGATTACTGTGATTGTCTCTAAACTTTGCAATACAGAGACTTAGATCTGTGACCATAATATTACCTAGTTACACAACACCCACCCACAATATTACCTAACTATAGAAAGCTACAATAGACCAGACAGATAAATAAAATTAATTATTACAACCTTTCAGCATCTAAGAACAGCAAGTACTAGACAAAAGCAAAACAGTTGAAAATACTAGTATGTTGACTATTCTTACCAGCTACTCATTGAAGACCATTCTTCTTAGTGTTAAGAATATTTTATTCATTTTCTGATAAAATGATAGCTCCTAATCTTACTTATATCATCATAGTCAAAATAACAAAAACTTTCCTTTACTATAAGCTAAGCTTTGATGCAAGAAATAATTCACCATTATTCAGTTATTCAAAATTCTTAGTTGAATGAAACTGGGTACGTTTTCCCCCAGTTCTAAGACTTTTTGTGTTAGTTAATTGGATAGATGCTGGAATCAGGAAATAAGAAATTTAGAATGCACATGCAAGTCTAATTGTTGCCCTTTATCAAATGTCAAGTACATGTTTCCTTGCAAGCTTGTTAGACAACATCCAGAAAGGAAGAAACATGTCAAGTGGCACCCACAGGTATTACTTTTTTTGAAAAACAAATGTCTTTATTCTCTACTTCCCTTGAAACTTTAAGGAATGCATTCTTTCCTCTTTGTACCAGGTGGCAGTACAGTATTTGTT
Organism: Erythrolamprus reginae; assembly: GCF_031021105.1. Taxonomy (NCBI): domain Eukaryota; kingdom Metazoa; phylum Chordata; class Lepidosauria; order Squamata; family Dipsadidae; genus Erythrolamprus; species Erythrolamprus reginae. Next base: position 30,098,846 of record NC_091952.1, read on the forward strand.
TTATTGCAAAGTAGCCCTAGCTGTTATTGAACTATTAGAATTATAATCACAGGGCTATGTGTTCCCCATACTGGATTACACCACTTCTGCAATATTATTATTATTATTATTATTATTATTATTATTATTATTATTATTATTATTATTATTATTTAGATTTGTATGCTGCCCCTCTCCAAAGACTCAGAGTGGCTCACAACAATAAAAACAGTACAAATCCAATAATTAAAACAGTTTAAAACCCCTTAATATAAAAAGAGAGAGACTGGTTTAAGTCATTCTTAGTTGTATAATAATATGCTGGTCCCTTATTTTGATATTATCCATGGGCAGCCTAAAGATATGCAAAATCCTTTAGGCTTTGTAACTTATGATCTGGAAGAGAAGAGGATGAGTTGGCTCTCAGTGGCTTTGAGCAGACAGCCAGAATAAAGGCGATGGCCTTGCTCTTGCATAAATTTCTGCTCACCTAAGCCAGTGGATTGCATTTCAAACTCAGCCGCGAAAACATAGGATTGACAAATTGTGAGGAGCATAAAATCTCCAGTGGTGGAACCTAAATTGAAGCATCCATGTCAGATACTTATCCAGCCTTTTTTTGAGCACATCCCGTGAAGGAGAGACTTTGCTTCTCCCGGCCATTCGTTCTAGTGTTGGACAGCTCTTTTTTACTGCTAGGGTTTTATCTAACATTTAAAGTGATTTGCCTTCCTGTAACTTGTATCTATTATTCTACATGCTGAATCTCAAAATATTAGGGAATAAATATTCCTTCTGTTTGATATTCTTTAAGGACATATACATTTTTTAATATTTGTATCCTATCTTTCCTACCAAGCAGCATGGGTTCAGAGAAAGAAGACCCAAGAAGTTGTATAATCAGGTGGAAATATAATGCTAAGTATTTTTGACACTCGCCAATTCTAACACAGAAAGCTACTTCTGCTTACAAAAACAAAGCCATTGTTCACCATGCAAATCCTACATGTGATAATCAAACTTAATATGAGTTCTATAAGAAATTGTGGCGTGGTTCAGAACATCAATGTTAGCCATGTAACTTACACAGCTATCTGACTCTGTGATTCAGCAGAGCATTTCCTTGATCTAATGTTTTATGTTGAGTAGGCTAATGGTAATGTGGTATGAAGGAAGTCTTCCTTTTCAGATCATCACCAATAGACTTCTACCAGATATTGGAAATGCAAAATGATAGAATGGATGCTAACATATACAATGTGGGCTAGCCCAACTATTGTCTCATTATGTCTTATTATCCATAGGTTAATATGGCCTGAGAAGGGTGATACAATTTAGAGGTGTGATTCTGAATTAAATATTAAAAAGTTGGACTCTATTATATCAGCAATTATGATTTTTTTAAGCCCAAAGAATAACAGTAAACATTACTCTTTTATAAAGACAGTCATTGCCATTCTGAAATTACAGTTTTTCTGATTATGAATTCATGTTATGTTCGAAGCCTGATCAAAACTTCTCAGTGTAGTCAAGATTTGTTTAAAATCAAAGTGTTTTCTATATACTGTATATTATATGGCCTATCCCTTCTTTATTTTTTCTATTTCTATTTTGTTTTTTTGTACCTTTTTTCTTTCTATCTGTATATGAAAGCAAATAAATTAAAACTTTTTTAGAAATCAGACAACTTAGAATTAAGGTATTGTTTTGTTTTTACAGAAATTCACATTCTTCCACACCATAAGGTTTTCTTGTCTAAGGGTTGTGATAGCTGAAGGGTGGGAATAGGATGGCCAACATTAATAGACTTCAGAGCACATAGAAACATAGAAATATAGATTGATGGCAGAAAAATACCTCATGGTCCATCTAGTCTGCCCTTATACTATTTCCTGTATTTTATCTCATGATGGATATATGTTTATCCCAGGCATGTTTAAATTCAGTTACTGTGGGTCTCATTTTGGATATTGGGTTTGGCTAGCTATTTCCAGCAGGTCCCATGATTGACAATGGCATCTCACGATGGACAACGGTATCTCATGATTGACAACGGCGTCTCATGATTGACATAAGAAAAATACTTAAGATTTATCCTCTGGATATATCATACAAATCTGTTTTTCTACATTAATTGAAAATTTAACCCGAGAATGGCTATTTTATGGACTGCCTGGAGATTAGTAGGCATCCAGGCCTTTGAGCAATCAACTACCCTTGCTCTTTCTCAGAACTGTTATAGCAATAGCATTTAGACTTATATACCACTTCACAGTGCATTGCAGCCCTCTCTCAGCGGTTTACAGAGTCAGCATATATTGCCCCCAGCAATCTGGGTCCTCACCTCAGAAGGATGGCCTGGTGAGATTTGATCTGCAACATCATCTTCCATTTATAACTCTACCCATTTTTCTAATTGTTAAACTTCTATGATGTCCATATTGCTGAGGCAATTCTTTATCTATTTATGCTCCCATACTCTCATAACACTTAGAAATTATGTAAAGTTGGAATATTTACACATCTTTTATATATATATATATATATATATATATGTATGTATGTATGTATGTATGTGTATGTATATATATATATATATATGTTAAATGTTTTTTTTTTTTTTTTTTTTTAGCTGGAATTTTAAAATTAAGGGAGACTAGGATGGTCCCATTTCGGCCTTATTAGGCCTCATCAGCTAGCCACACCCTTTCTTTACTGGGATTCGATCTGGTGAACTCTGCATTGTAAAGCAGAGAGCTAACAGTTAGAGCTATCAGATCTGAATCCTTCCAGCTGTGTACCAGGGAGGGGCTATATGTTTTTCTTATGTCGGATCACCCTGGTATATTTAAGGAACGTCACAGCTCCTTTTTGCCTCTAGGCCCGACCCAGGACCACTACAAGGCAGTTAATATATTTATAGCCGAAATGGAACCATCCTAGTCTCCCTTAATTTTAAAATTCCAGCTAAAAAAAAAAAAAAAAAAACATTTAACACATACAGAATATAGTTGTCGGCTATAAATATATTAACTGCCTTGTAGTGGTCCTGGGTCGGGCCTAGAGGCAAAAAGGAGCTGTGACGTTCCTTAAATATACCAGGGTGATCCGACATAAGAAAAATATATATATATATATATATATATATTTGTTTTCGTAGATTTTCACGGGTACAGGTATGACGGTCTTGGTATATTCGGGTTTCTTCCCGTGTAGGATTTGGAAATTTCTGGCGACGTTTCGATGAGGTCTCACTCATCATCTTCAGGCTGGTGTTTCTGTCCTTTTTCTCAGGCGAAGACTGCGAGACCTGAGCTGCATTCCTTCTATAAATACTGGTGGCTGGGTGTGGTTTGATGGCTCAGTAATTGCCTGCTGTGTAGAAACTTCCTGGTGAGTCAGAGGGGTAACAATTGGGGTCGTTGATGTAGCTGAGGTATGCTGGTTAGTTAATGGTTGTAGATTAGGCGTGATGTCCTGTGTAGTTAGAACTTGTAGGCTGCTTGATTGCTTTACAATGTGTGTCCTGAGTCTGGTTTCTGTGGCTGGGATATGTTTGAGGGCTGGTTTCCAGATGTCTGGTAAGCGAGAGGTATCATCCCGCTTGTTCATATTTTGGGGATGTTTTTCTATCTCGATCGCTTCCATGATTATTCTTTTGCTGTAGTGTTCTGTTTTGGAAATTAATTTGGTACTGTCAAAATCAATTTCATGTCCTGTGGTTTTGAAGTGTTGGAAAAGGGAGGAGGTTTTTTCTTTTTTCTTTAATGCATTCTTATGTTCTGCAACACGTGCATTAACTCTCCTGTTTGTTTGTCCAATATATGTGGCTGGGCAGATTTTACATGGTATTTGATAAACTCCCTGGTTTTCAAGTTGGATATTGTCTTTTGGGTTTCTTAGGATGTTGGCTATTTTTTTATCTGTACCAAAGGCTGTCTTTATGTTGTGTCTGCGGAGAATTTTACTGATTTTATCTGTGGTGCCCTTGATGTAAGGGAGGAGGGCGATGCCATTGTCCTGTTCTGTGTCTTGGTTCTTGGGGGGTGTCTCTTTTTGGATTAAGTTGTTGATTCCAAAGAGAGGCAATCAACAACTTAATCCAAAAAGAGACACCCCCCAAGAACCAAGACACAGAACAGGACAATGGCATCGCCCTCCTCCCTTACATCAAGGGCACCACAGATAAAATCAGTAAAATTCTCCGCAGACACAACATAAAGACAGCCTTTGGTACAGATAAAAAAATAGCCAACATCCTAAGAAACCCAAAAGACAATATCCAACTTGAAAACCAGGGAGTTTATCAAATACCATGTAAAATCTGCCCAGCCACATATATTGGACAAACAAACAGGAGAGTTAATGCACGTGTTGCAGAACATAAGAATGCATTAAAGAAAAAAGAAAAAACCTCCTCCCTTTTCCAACACTTCAAAACCACAGGACATGAAATTGATTTTGACAGTACCAAATTAATTTCCAAAACAGAACACTACAGCAAAAGAATAATCATGGAAGCGATCGAGATAGAAAAACATCCCCAAAATATGAACAAGCGGGATGATACCTCTCGCTTACCAGACATCTGGAAACCAGCCCTCAAACATATCCCAGCCACAGAAACCAGACTCAGGACACACATTGTAAAGCAATCAAGCAGCCTACAAGTTCTAACTACACAGGACATCACGCCTAATCTACAACCATTAACTAACCAGCATACCTCAGCTACATCAACGACCCCAATTGTTACCCCTCTGACTCACCAGGAAGTTTCTACACAGCAGGCAATTACTGAGCCATCAAACCACACCCAGCCACCAGTATTTATAGAAGGAATGCAGCTCAGGTCTCGCAGTCTTCGCCTGAGAAAAAGGACAGAAACACCAGCCTGAAGATGATGAGTGAGACCTCATCGAAACGTCGCCAGAAATTTCCAAATCCTACACGGGAAGAAACCCGAATATACCAAGACCGTCATATATATATATATATATATATATATATATATATATATATATATATATATATATATATAATTACTGTACATTGACTTAATTACCTACAAACATTTTCAGACAACTGCACACCCCCATGGTCACATCACATGACTGTGATTTGTATATATATATATATCTCTCCAGTTTTGAAGTGTTTACATCTGGTTACTCTCCCCCAGTGAAGGGCTACCAAATTTTTGCTACCACACAGTGGGCGTGGCTTATGCTCTGCATTTTCTTTCAACATCTTTCAGTGCAAATTGGGTGCTCTGGGGTGGAGTTCCATTTCCACTACCCTACTGTGCCCCTGCCTCCCGTCCAGGCAGCAGCCCAACCCTGCTCTCCCCCCCAAAAAACTTTGGGGTAAATTTCACTTAACAACCACCATGTTTGCTTAATGACCACCATAAAAATGGTTGTAACCTTGAATCCGTTCACATGATGCCTCAAGTTATGACTGCAATGACTTATAACTGTAATATCAGGCTCAATTCTGGTTGTAAATCAAGGCTTGCCTGTACCAAGAACCATCTCTATGTAAGAACTGAACTCATTTGATACAAGAAAGCTGTTGTAATGCAGGGTGTCAAACTCAATTTCATTGAGGGACACATGAGGGTTGTATTTGACCTTAGGGGTCAGGAGTGGGTGTGGCCAGGGTGGGCATATCCCGCTCACATCACTTGTGTTGGGGGTGCCTGTAATGGCCCAAGCACTCTGCCAGTGAAAATGGCCTGGTGAGCTGTTTTTGGCTGCAATGGCTTACTGCAACCCTCTGCCAGCGAAAATGAAACTCGCTATTTTCGCTGGCGGAGGTTTGCAGGAGGTTGTCACAGCTGAAAACAGAGCTCAACAGCTCATTTTTGCTGACAGAGGCACCGTGGGCCAGTCAGCTATTTCCAATGTGGCCCCACAGGCCAAATCTAAACACCCCGCGGCCCGCATCTGGCCCCCAGGCTTTGAGTTTGACACCTCTGTTCTAATGGAAGATTCTTTAAATAAAAGATTCATTTTAACAGACAGAAATTGAATTGGGTATTTTGTTATATTATTATTTTCTCTCCTCCCAGGCGAACTTCCAGCACTGTCAAACTCCATGCTACTGTCCATGGCTCCCTCCCCGTTGTCCACCTGGGTCTCGCTTGGTTGTGGATGGGTGCGGCTGTTGCAGCATATGTGCTCGGAGGTTAGGGGAGCCTTGCAACCACCTGATTGTTTGTGATCAGAACCAGGGACTTATCTGTGACTACAGCAATGCTCCCACGCGAAGGGCGGGAATCTGCAACTGTGAGCAATCTTTATTTGTTTGTTTGTTCAATCACATTTCTATGCTGCCCAACTCCCTAGAGCAGTGATTTTCAACCTTTCTTGAGCCGCGGCACATTTTTTACATTTACGAAACCCTGGGACACATTCAGCGGGGGGGGGGGAGGCTAAAAAAAGTTTGGACAAAAAATTCTCTCTCTCTTCCTCCCTTTCGCTCTATTTCTCTCCCCCTCCCTCTTTCTCTCCCTTCATCTTTCTTGCTCTTTCTCTCCGTTCCTCTTTCTTTCTCTTCCTTCCTCTCTTTTTCGCTCTCTTTCTCCCTCCCTACCTCCCTCTATGTCTTTCTCTCTCTCTCCTTCCCTCCCTCTCTTTCTCTCTCTCTCTTGCTCTATCTTTCTTTCTCTCTTGCTTTCTTTTTCTTGCTCTTTTTCTCTCTCTCTTGCTTTTCTCTCTCTCTCTTGTTCTCTTTCTCTCTTGCTCGCTCGCTCTTTCTCTCTCTTGCTTTCTTTCTCTCTTCCTTTCTTTCCCTTTCTGAGCTTCGCGGCACACCTGACCATGTCTCGCGGCACACTAGTGTGTCGCGGCACACTGGTTGAAAAACACTGCCCTAGGGCACTGATGGCGAACTTATGGCACAGGTGCCACAGGTGGCATGCAGAGCCATATCTGCTGGCACATGAGCTGTTGCCCTACCTCAGCTCCAACATGCATGTGCCCAGCTGATTTTCAGCTCACATAGAGGCTCTGGGAAGGCATTTTCAGCTTCCGGAGAACCTCCAGGGGTGTGTGTGCAGTGGTGGGCTACTAGCCGGAATGCTAAATTGCACTTGCCGCTGCGGCTCCCGAGTGCTTGTGGGGTCAGCGCGATTTTGCATTTGCACCTGTGAAGATAGAAAAATCATGCGTGGAGTCCCAGGTGCGCCCGTGTTTCAGCGAGGTTTTTTTTTTGCTTCCGTGCATGCTGAAACACGGGCATACCTACCTGCGGTTCCGTGTGCAATTTTGCTCTCTCCATTACAAGAATTAACTGCAGACTCTCTGAGTAAGTAACGGTTCTTTTTATTAGAGCAGAAGGTAACGGTTCACAGAATGGAAACAAGACAACAACAACATGGCCGTGCCTGGCAGCTATATATATCCTGGGCTGCCAGGCTGAGCCAACCAATCACCTTGCAGTATTTTCCCGCCCAAGGAATATGGGGCGGGTACAAGGCCTAACTGTCCTCTGGACACAACATCCACAGGTGAAGAAGCAAAATCGTGCTGGCCCTGCAAGCACTCAGGAGCCACGGTGGCAAGCCCAATTTAGCGTTCCAGCTGGAGCCCACCCCTGCCCCAAGGTCAATGGTCCCAGGCTTGTCGGAAAAGCCAGGCCTTTCCAGCTATTTTTAGGAAGGTGATGTTTTCTTCATACTTGGAAAAATTTCTATTAAGATTAACAATTCCAGAAAGCTGGAAAGCTGGAAAGGCCTGGCAGAAAACATGAAGAAAACATCAGCTTCCTAAAAATAGATGGAGTTATCTGACTTTAATGCATGCCAGAATGACACAGTATGATTAGGTAATTCAATTGACTAAGACCTCAAAAGCTCAGTTCCCAAATTCACAAACTTTCCATGAGATTCGGGGTCAAATTAGACATGGATATTATTCATGAATGTTCACTTCTTCAAAAGTGTCAATGGCAACTAAAAGAAGGGAGAACTGAGAGAGATAATGGGATGAGCGAAAATAAGCCTTTTAACTATTGCTTTTGGCTTTTTACCTCAGTTAAACTATAGACCTGGATTGGGTCAGAACTGGGAAAAAAATGGAATTATACTGAGTTAGAAAGAAGAGACCAAGCTGATAGGCTCTGCCAGCAATTTTTTTGCTGCTTTGCCTGTTTTTTTAATTATCTTATTTATTTCATATACTGGAATTCTCACAATCATTCTTATGTAAAGCCTAAATAAAATATAGAAATGTATAAAATATTAAGCATTTAATAGCAATAGCACTGTTAGCCTAATATACTGTTTCATAGTGCTTTAACAACCTTCTCTAAGCGATTTACAGAGTCAGCATATTAGCCCTAAAAATCGGAGTCCTTACTTTACCGACCTTGGAAGAATGGAAGGCTGAGTCAACCCTGAACCAATCAGGATCGAACTAGTGGTAGTGGGAAGAATCATCTTACAATACTGTGTTCTAACCAATGTACCAGCATGGCTCTTTATATGTTTGAGATTCAAGCGGCACATTAGAGCCATGGTTTTGATGTCAAACATCCCATCATTCGATAGAGATCTCATTGAAAAAAAAAAAATTCCAGTTACAGTTAATATTACAGTTATCCCGTTGAGTCCTGTGCAGTCCTTCTTCTCCTTTTCCTTCTACTTCTCCTATCCTTTTCCTACCCTTCCCTACCCTATCCTATCCTACCCTATCCTACCTACCCTATCATACTCTACTCTATCCTACCCTACCCTATCCTACTCTACCCTATCCTATCCTACCCTACCCTACTCTACCTATCCTATCATACTCTACTATACCCTACCCTACCCTACTCTACCCTATCCTATCCTATCCTACCCTACTCTACCTATCCTATCATACTCTACTCTACCCTACCCTACCCTACCCTACTCTATCTATCCTATCATAATCTACTCTACCCTACCCTACCCTATCCTACCTTACTCTACTCTATCCTATTTAGTCTATTCTACCCTATCCTATCCTACCCTACCCTATCCTATTTTAATACATTGAAGGCTTCTTAAAAATAAATAAGAGTCAAAGAACCTAGTATTTTCTATCCTCACAATAAATAATATATCAGAGTCTTAGGCTGATATGTTTCATATCTTGTCCTTCATTAAAATATGAGAAAAAGTAGATGGTGACACTAGACTTATTTTGTCAGTATATTATTTGATTTAGCCGAGGTGTGGTCCTTACTAGTCAAAGATAAATATTATTATGGCCCTTTACTGTAACAATGATGTATCAGATAATTTCTGATTAAATTGTTTGTCAGTCTCTAGCCCTGACTCAGTCTACAATGTCTATGATACCTTTCCTTTTCACCTATGGGTTCTCCTCTTAGGTGGCTCCTCTGTTCAGTCACATCCCTTGATTCTGAGTCTTATTGATATTTTTCTTCTACTATGAAAAAACTGGCAGCGTCTTCCCAGTGATCTAGTGTTTGACCTAAAGTTTTATGCTGTAGAGCTGGAAGGGCCATTTAGGCCATTGAATTCCATCCCATACATAATGCAAGAATCCAAATTAAACTACTGGACATAGATGTCTGCAACTTCAGTAAAGAGAAGTACACCATCTTTCTGGATAAGTAGTTCTACTATAAAACTTATTTCATCTTTGGAAAGCTTTTGTTAACATTCATTTACTTTCTGTGGCTTATTTTGTTTATTTGATTGTTTATTTATATCCTGCCTTTATTTTCTGTACAAATAACTGAAGGTGTTGGATATATCCAGATTATCTCAGGGACCGCCTTCTGCCGCACGAATCCCAGTGGCCAGTTAGGTCCCACAGAGTGGGACTTCTCCGGGTCCCGTCAACTAAACAATGCCACTTGGCGGGACCCAGGGGAAGAGCCTTCTCTGTGGCGGCCCCGGCCCTCTGGAACCAACTCCCCCCAGAGATTAGAATTGCCCCCACCCTCCTTGCCTTTCATAAGCTACTTAAAACCCACCTCTGCCGCCAGGCACGGGGGAATTAAGACTTCTTCTCCCCCTAGGCCGTTACAATTGTATGCATGGTATGTTTGTATGTATGTTTGGTTTTATATATTAAGGGGTTTTAATTTGCTTTTAGTATTGGATTATTATTGTATATTGTTCATGATGGTTGTTAGCCGCCCCGAGTTTTCGGAGAGGGGCGGCATATAAATCCAATAAAACTTGAAACTTGAAAACCTTCCTCCTCTGATTTTCTTCACAACAACCCTATGAGGTGAGTTGGGCTGAGAGAGAGAATGACAGGCCGAAAGTTACCAAGCTGGTTAAAGTGGGACTAGAACTCAAAGTCTCCTTCTTTCTTGCTTGGTGCCTTAATCACTAGACCAAATTGGCCCTTTACTTATAATTATAACAATTACTATATTTGTTTGTTTGTTTCTTTGTTTGTAAATTTATATTGCCACCTATTCACACATGGAGACTCAAGATGGTTTACAGGGATATAAAATAAAATAAAAGCAAATAATCAAAAATATACATCACACAAGCCATTTAATGGGCTTCATCACGCTCTTGGTTCTCCAGGTCTGCTGGTAGAACCAGGTCTACAGCACTTTCCGGAAGAGGGTTAGAGTGGGGGGCCATTCTAATCTCTGGAGGAATGATGTTCCAGAGAGAGAGGGAGCCACCATGGAGAAGGCCATTCTTCTAGGTCCCACCAAGTGTATCTTCCTAGGGCAGTGATGGCGAACCTATGGCACGGGTGACACAGGTGACACGCGGAGCCCTATCTGCTGGTTCCGTGTGTCACCTGTCGTGCAAGCTGTTGCCCTAGCTCAGTTCCAACATGCATGTGTATGCCAGGCAGCTGATTTTTGGCTCACACAGAGGCTCTTGGAGGGTGTTTTTGGCTTCCAGAGAGCCTCCAGGGGATGGGGGAGAACCTTTTTGCCTTCTTCTGGCTCCAGGGAACACTTTGGAGCGTGGGGAGGGAAAAACAGGAGCCTACTGGGCCCACCAGAAGTTGTGAAAGAGGCCGTTTCCAGCCTCCAAAGGGCCTCTGGGAGGCGAGAGAAGCTGTTTTTGCCCTCAGGCATTGAAATATGGGTGTGGGCACTTGCGCATGAGCTATAACACATGCCTATACTCTTTCAGCACCTGAGGGAAAAAAGGTTTGCCCTCACTGTCCTAGGGGATGGAACCCACAACATTCCTTGCCTCCCCACTTTTGTGGGTAAGGTAGACATGATCGTCAAGGGACAATAACCTGTTTATTACATGTTACACCCATGAATAATAAAGAACAGATAACTTTCTGTGTGATGATCCTTTATGTATTTAAACAGTAATTCCAGATTCCATTTCAATCTTCTTCATTTAAGGCTACAGGTTCTCTTCGATACTGTGAAATTGTTGGGTTTAACCACTCTACGACATGCTTGCACTGTCTTGTAAACATACCTCTATGGTCAGGTCGCAATTAACTGACTAGCATGTCACCTTTTGATGACCAAAAGGGGCAGGTACTCTGCAGACTATATAAACTTCTGCAGAGTAGATGCTCCTTCCCCTTCTGATCCTCTTTTTGTCCCTGCTGAGCCTTTCTTCCACCTCCTTCTCTCTCCTTGTGTGCTCCATTGTCCTCAGCTGAGGACACATGTGTGAGATCAATCCGAAGACACGTGGAAGCATCCAGAACTTATTGCTATATACTGAAATATAAGCATATATGCCTGCATTATGTAAATGCATGAATCAACTGAATTGTAAGTAAAGATTACAGTTTCTTTCATCTTTATGAAGGAGTGATCATTCATTACCAACAAATGGCATTCTAAGCCATACAATTGATTTCTTGAAATGCTGTTAAGCCAGCTAAACTCTGTTAATACTAGTAATATTAATATTAACCAGAATACGCAACAAAGCCCAACAGAAATAATCATGGCCCAGTGTTAATATTAGGCGTGAAATCTATCCACGCTCTAAATATTTACATTTGATTTACCTCATTGGTTCCCAATGTTGGCTGCAGATGAAGAAGATGACCAAGACAGTTGTGAAGTGAACGGAAAGATCTATCAAGATGGAGAAGTATTCCAGCCGAATTGTAAGATCCAATGTCGTTGCTCAGGAGGAGGATTTGTATGTGTCCCTCTCTGCAGTGAGGATGTTCGTCTCCCCACCCCAGATTGTCCACATCCGAGGCGTGTGGAAATCCCAGGAAAGTGTTGTCAGGAATGGATTTGTGACAGAGAGTCCAGGCAGATCCTGCAGGAGAACATGGCAGGTAAAATCCAGTGTGTATAATTTTATAACATAAAAATTCCATTTTCAGCGTTGAATGGTGTGTTGACTGGGTACAAATCAGCGGTGAGTTGCTACTGGTATGGTCCAGTTCTATGAAGCAGTAGCAGTGGCATCGGGAGGCTCTGCTCACCCACCCTGGATACTTCTGCACATGCACAGAAGCAGGAGTATCCGGGCCGGGTGGGCAGAGCCTCCCACTATCACCATTACCATTTCATAGAACTGTAAAGCAGTAGGATTTAGAACTACTCATCACTGGTATAAATAGTTTTAGGAAATAATAATCACAGTGTTTACAACAATACAATATAATACATACAACAGTATGTATTATATTCAATAATAATAATAATAATAATAATAATAATAATAATAATAATATGTGCACTGTGTTCAGTTCTGGAGACCTCGCCTACAAAAAGATATTGACAAAATTGAACGGGTCCAAAGAGGGGCTACAAGAATGGTGGAAGGTCTTAAGCATAATACGTATCAGGAAAGACTTAATGGACTCAATCTGTATAGTCTGGAGGACAGAAGGAAAAGGGGGGACATGATCGAAACATTTAAATATGTTAAAGGGTTAAATAAGGTCTAGGAGGGGTTTTTAATAGGAAAGTGAACACAAGAACAAGGGGACACAATCTGAAGTTAGTTGAGGGAAAGATCAAAAGCAACATGAGAAAATATTATTTTACTGAAAGAGCAGTAGATCCTTGGAACAAACTTCCAGCAGACGTGGTAGATAAATCCACAGTAACTGAATTTAAACATGCCTGGGATAAACATATATCCATCCTAAGATAAAATACAGAAAATAGTATAAGGGCAGACTAGATGGACCATAAGGTCTTTTTCTGCCATCAGTCTTCTATGTTTCTATGTTTCTTAATAATAATAATACAGTAGACATCATGATTGTGGAGAAAAAGAAAAGTATGGGTCATTGACATTACAATCGGACGGGGACAATCTCGTGGTTCACGGTCCCCATGTCTGCCGCAGAGATAGATCTTCAGAGCTTTATGAAAGACCAGGAGGGAGGGGGCAAGTTCAGTCCAGAGGGAATTCCTTCCAGAGGGCCAGAGCCACCACAGAGAAGACTCTTCCCCTAGACCCCACCAGGCGACATTGTTTGGACGACGGGACCTAGAGAAGGTCAACTCTGTGGGACCTAACCGGCCATTGGGATGCATGAGGCAGAAGGTCCCATAGGGAGTCTGATCCTTAGTCATATAGGGCTTTATAGGTCATAACCAGCACTTTGAATTGTGCCCGGACACCAATTGACAACCAATGCAACTCACAGAGTGTTGTTGAAATGTGGGCAGATCTTGGTAGCCCCACAATAGCTCGTGCGGCTTGATTTTGCACAATATGCAGTCTCCAAACACTCTTCAAAGGCATTAGATGGTAAATCACAGCATCTTGATTGATCCTGAAAACGAAGCAGGGCCAACTATCGTTGTAGACTTGGTCTTATTTTCTTTTGGGTTCTGAAATAAACACTGGGGCTTATTTTGGGGGGATGTCTTATTTTGAGTGCCGCCACCCCGAGGCAGGGTGATGATGGAGCTACCCCACACGCCTCACACCAGCTTACCTCAGGGGGCCCGTAGCCAGGCCCTCTAAGCCCCAACAACTGCAGTTGCTGGAAGAAGTGGGCTGGTGGCCACGTGGGCTCCCGCTGCAAATGGCTCCTGGTGCTGCAAGGCAGTTGTTTGGTCATGGATGGCCTGGTACTGTAGATGCCATGAAGTAAGCCAGTATATTCGTGGGGCAGCTCCATGCCCTTTGGTATTATCTTACCTCAAGTCAGTGGCACTGCAAGCAACCAGACAAAATGGGAGGTGGGGGGCAGTTGCACAGGGCTTATTTTGTGGGTAGGGCTTATATTGGGCACACATGCAGAAAATACGCTTGGGCTTATTTTCAGGCTAGGCCTTATTTTCAGAAAAATACAGTAGCACTTGGATGGGGAACCATCTGGGTAGTTAGACCTATAGACACACCAGGGAAGTTAAAAAAACATTTGGAAGAAGGCAATGACAAACCATTTATAAAATGCCATAAAAACTGCATGAATTTGTCATCAGGAGTCATGCTTGACTCAGAAAAGACTTTACTTTTTTAGAGCTAAAAATGTCACACACATTCAAAATTCAGCCTTGATATTATTATTATTATTATTATTATTATTATTATTATTATTATTATTATTATTACAAGAGGTGCTTTCTAAAAGGAAAATCTTAAAGGTGAAGCATGGGCTTCAAATGACACCCCATGCCCTTTTAAGACCCTGTGAGGCCCCCATGGGTCTTAGGCAACCAGTATACGGTAGTACCTCTTCCGTGACCAGGTTCTTAAGTAGAAAAGTTTGTAAGAAGAAGCAATTTTTCCCATAGGAATTAATGTAAAAGCAAATAATGTGTGCAACCAGAGAGAGGGTGGAGGCCCTGTTTCCTCCCAGGAAATTCGTAGAGAGCCCCCCTCCTTTTCCATCCCTGTTTCCTTTCAGGAGATTCCTAGAGAAGCCCCAAGGAGGCTTTACCTTACCTTTTCCGGCCCCGTTTCTTCCCAGAAGATTTATTTTATTTATTTATTTATTAGATTTGTATGCCGCCCCTCTCCTTACAAAAGTTTGTAAGAAGAAGCAATTTTTCCCATAGGAATCAATGTAAAAGCAAATAATGTGTGCGATTGGGGAAACCATAGAGAAGGTGGAGGCCCTGTTTCCTCCCAGGAAATTGCTAGAGAGGCCCCATAGAGGCTTCTCCCATGCCTTTTCCAGCCCTGTTTCCTCTCAGGAGATTCCTAGAGAGGACCCACAAGGCTTCTCCCTGCCTTTTCTGGCCCTGTTTCCTCCCAGGAAATTCCTAGAGAGGACCCATAGAGGCTTCTCCCCACCTTTTCCGCTTACAGTTTTGGAGGCTCGGCTTTGTAAGTGGAAAATGATTCTTGAGAAGAGGCCAAAAAATCTTGAACACCCGGTTCTTATCTAGAAAGGTTCGTAAGTAGAGGCGCTCTTAAGTAGAGATACCACTGTATATGTTATGTTTAATGTCTAGACCATTAAAAATGAACAGCTGGTCCTACACAATGGTTGTAGAGGAATGTTATTTGTAAGGTGCATTTTGCTCATGAATTTAACTTATATAGAATTCAACAGTATGCATAGAGTTTGGTATACTGAATCAAAAAAAAATTGTACTGACTTAACTATTCCTAAACCTGGTTAAAATCACAACTTTGATAAAACTGCACCAGTTAATAAATCTAGTCCTTGAAAACCGATACCCTAAAGTTCTTGCCTTGTTCTTACCAGTAGGTTCCTTAACTTGCTGTAGTTGTAGCCACCCTATGACTCTGGAAGTTGTTATGACGCACGAATCCCAGCGACCGATAAGGCCCCACAGAGTTGGCCTTCTCCGGGTCCCGTCGACTAAACAATGTCGTTGGGCGGGCCCCAAGGGAAGAGCCTTCTCTGTGGTGGCCCCGGCCCTCTGGAACCAACTCCCCCCAGAGATTAGAACTGCCCCCACCCTCCCTGTCTTTCGTAAACTACTCAAGACTCATTTATACCGCCAGGCATGGGGGAGTTGAGATAGCTCTTCCCCCTAGGCCATTACAAGTTATGCATGGTATGTTTGTGTGTATGTTTGGTTTTATAATAGGGGTTTTTAGTTGTTTTTTTAAATTATTGGATTGTACATGTTGTGTTTATTATTGTTGTTAGCCGCTCTGAGTCTGCGGAGAGGGGTGGCATACAAATCCAATAAATTATTATTATTAATTATTATTATGAGTGTGTGTGCCAATTTTTAATACCCACCCTTCTTTTTTTCCTGGTTTTGTTCGAGAATGGTTATCTGGGATAGCTGTCCCCAATTTTTGTGAAGAACTGAGCACTGAGTGGTCTGCCTGCTCCACCAGGTGTGGCATTGGGGTCTCCACGCGGGTCTCAAACAAGAATCCCTATTGCAGACTTGAAAGTCAGACACGCTTATGCATCCTTGGAAACTGCCCAACTCTCACGGGAATAGGCAACATGGTAAGGAACAGGCTTTCTTAAAATTTGAGGAAAATTGTATGAAGAAAATGATGTCACCATTTCCATCTGTATGCAAATCCCAACATAATACATAATTCGAGCCAGGGCCCAATTTAAACTGTTAGTGGTGGTATTTAAGGCCCTGCGCTCAAACACAACAAATGACTTGGCGACCTATTTATCTTGCTATACACAATCGAGGGACCTTCATTCGACAGGGAAGGGTCGGTTGACTTTTCCACAGACACGTACAGCAACATCAAAATTGCAGGCCTTTCAAGATCTGGCCCCATGTCTGTGGAACACTCTTCCCTTAGAGTGGTGATGGCTAAGCTATGGCACAGGTGCCACAGGTGACACGCAGAGCCATATCTGCTGGCATGCCAGCCATTGCCCTAGCTCAGCTCCAACGTGCATGTGTGTGCCGGCCAGCTGATTTTCGGCTGGCACAGAGGCTCTGGGAGGGCGTTTTTGGCTTCCAGAGAGCCTCTGGGTGATGGGGGAGGGCATTTTTACCCTCCCCCGGCTCCAGGAAAGCCTTTTGAGCCTGGGGAAGGTGAAACACAAGTTTACTGGGCCCACCAGAAGTTGGGAAACAGGCCGTTTCCTGCCTCCAGAAGGCCTCTGGGGGTCAGGGGAAGCTGTTTTTGCCCTCCCCGGGCATTGAATTATGGGTGTGGGGACTCATGCTTGCCAACCGAGGAAAAAAAGCTTCGCCATCACTGCCTTAGAGCTTCGGGTAGAGGACAATTTTCTCCACTTGCACAAGGCAATAAAAATATTCCTCTTTGATTCAGCAGATTGAAACATGTTTGTTCTGTCGATCAGCAAGAGGGGAAGAAATTGGCGAGGTTGGGAAAGTTTTTAACAAGTTTTGTGGTTTTATTAGTTGTGTTTTAGCTAAGTATGTGTATTGCCTACTGTCTGTCTTCGTTAGTTGTATATGGCTTGCTGTCATGCCCTTTGTTAAAACGGCATTATAAATAAACGTTTATTATAAAGTCAATACAATGTTGCAAAGATTGCTAATCCACTTCCTCCAACAATAATTAAACTAATAACCTGATCAAATAATAGCAGACAAGGAAAATCCTTTCACAATATAGAATTTTTCTCTGGGTACACAGAGGTGGCATCCAAAATCAGCACAGAGGCATGCATCAAAGGAAAAAAACCCTATAAGCTTACTAAAATTATGGCAATAAAAGATCAGACACAATTCCCTTAAAAACCACCTTGGTAAGCAATCCCAATTTTGACCATAAATCAAGTATTACCTGTAAGCTAAAAGTCATGAAAGCTTGTGCCTTTTAATTAGGTCCCACAGAGTTGGCCTTCTCTGGATCCCGTCGACTAAACAATGCCGTTTGGCGGGACCCAGGGGAAGAGCCTTCTCTGTGGTGGCCCCGGCCCTCTGGAATCAACTCCCCCTGGAGATTCTAATTGCCCCTACTCTTCCCGCCTTCCGCAAGATGTTGAAGACCTATCTACCTTGTTTCCGACTGTATCTACCTTATTTCTGACTGTAATATATGAGAATTGTGCAGTAATGATCGTTTTTTAATATTTATGGGTTTTAAATTGTTTTTAACTTATATTGGATTTGTACTTTGTATATTGCATTGCTGTTGTTGTGAGCAGCCCCGAGTCTTCGGAGAGAGGCGGCATACAAATCTAATAAAACTTAAACTTAATAAACTTTGTTCTGATTTTTGCTAACTTGTTTTTTTTTCCCCTGGAGGTCTGACTGGTACCATAATCCATCTCAGTCTCTTTTTTACATACACACACTGTGGACCACTAAGCTGTGTGATAAAAGGCAGAGCAGGTCAAGAATAGCATCTCCTTATGTCAGGTATAAAATCAATACCAGCAATTTGGCTGCAAAGGATTGTAAGCAATTGAATCCCAGAATAGCAAAGGCCCTTTCATGACCCCCAATTTGGCAGCATGATTTATTGATGCAGCTTAAATTACCTGGCTGTGTTTGAAGTGGGCTATTTTGTTTAAGGAGCTGATTTTCTTGTTACTTCACCAAAGGAATCCAGCCGTTGCCTAAAATGGTGTACACTTCGCAGGTTCCCTGTAGGGGAAAAATGTAGAGTATGAAGCGTTGAAGCTAAATTTACTGTGCAAGTACTCAACGTGCCTCTGCTGTAGCACCCCTGTTGAGAATCAAAACATTCTTAGTGCTCTTCAAACATGCTGTTCCAACCAAAGAAGGTAGGACATAGGAGATTATGGAGCTCCAGTTCGCATTATGAAACTAACAGAACAGAGCATATCAGAGCTGGATAGAAAGGGGCCTGGAGAAAAATAGGAAGAGAGAAACATACTGGCATCTTGAAGCAACGTCATGGATACCAACCTGGCCAAATGATATTGACCAATCGTGTCTCCCGCTCTTGATTTATAGTCTTCTGCAAGACGTTAAAGACCCACTTACTATATGTCGCCAGGCATGGCGGGAACTGATCCCCCCCCCCTTTCGCTGATTATAGCACTTGAGAATGGTATGATTGTGTAGTATTGATTGGTTTTTCTTAATATTAAGGGATTTTAACTTCAGTTTTACTAATATTAGATTTGTATCACTGCTTTTTGTATTTTATTATTGTTTTGAGCCGCCCCGAGTCCTTGGAGAGGGGCGGCATACAAATTTAATAAATAATAATAATAATAAAAATTATTATTATTATTATTATTATTATACTATAGTATTTTAAATAGATTGGTTCAAAATATTTGACTGTTCGTTATTAAGTCCCCACCATGGCTAGAAAATGCCATTGGACATTTGATCAGTCCAGACAAATTAGTACTGGAAAATTTATTTATTTTATTTTACTTGTTTGTTTGTTTGTTTGTTTGTTTGTTTTTTTGTGTGTTTATTTATTTATTTATTTAGTTAGTTAGTTAGTTAGTTAGTTAGTTAGTTAGTCCAATACACAATGAGGGTTTTAGTGGGTATATATATATATACATATAGTAAAATACATGATGAAGATTATAGAGGAGATACTCATAGTAAAATATATCTATGAAAGAATAGAAAAGAAGATATAGTAATAGAACATATCAATGAAAGAATAGAAGAGGAGATATAGGAATAGAAGAAAGGTATAGGAGATATAGGAGAGCAATAGGACAGGGGACGGAAGGCACAATAATAAATAAAAATAACAATGTATGTATGATATTAACTCTGGGGAGGAAGATCTAAATCTTTAATTAGGACAGTAGGAAATTGGACGCCCATATGGCCCTGGAATGTTCACATGTTTTTATGTATTTGATCAATTAGTTGTAAACATGGAAACAACATTCTCCTATTTCAACAGACAACATATCACTACACTAATATGTTCTATTCCAGAGAAAAATATTGTCACCACACTAAGAACACTAAGTAACTCAGTTACTATGTGGAAAGGCTTAAAATGATGACAGACAGTTGGCACAATTTCTAGTTGCTTGTTGATGGATTTACTCAGTATGTTTCTGAAGTTACAAAGAACTTGAGCAAATGTCTTAGAACTATTACATCCTTAGTCATCCTTGCTGGGAATTCTGGATGTTTTAGTTCCAACTCATCTGAAGGTTATCATGTTGGAGAAAGCTGATGAATTTGAGTACAATATCCATTTTTCAGATTATATCAGACAAAGGGTAAATACATCAGCATGCATTATCTGGAGAAATGGGGAAAAGATGACTAAAATGGTGAAGAAGATTCATACAGTCTTTTCATGAGAAGCTACCAATATGAACCTGGTATAAATCTGCTTAGTCCTTTATCATTTTGTCTGCGGTGTATCAAACCTCCCTTCTTTCCTTTGCAGGAAGGAAAAAACATAGGGCTCTTTTGCCCGGTTGAAACACAAAATGACCACAGTGGAAGGAATGAAACAGTCTTCTGGCTCCCACCCCCACCCCTGTTCTTCCACTCACATTGGCAGCTTTCTCTAGCTCTTTTTCAGTTTAAAACAAATTGGAAGATCAGTTTTCTTCCATGGTTAATGTCTAATTTGGCCGTCTGCCTCTTTGTTTGGCCACACTTTTCCAGACAGGGTTGGAATTTAAACTGAGTGTTTTATCTCTCCAGAGTGGAAGAGGAAGCCGCTTATAAACCAGTCCATTCCATTCAGAAGTTGAATGTTGGCTTCAATCCAGCAACTGGAACACCAGAAGCCCAAGCTGATCTTGTTTCTGTGGCGATGAGAGAACCTCTGAGGAATGGAGAGACAAAGAAACTGTCCTCAACAGAGAGGAGGAACGTAGCAAACAAGAGTTCCCACATCTGGGCTGACCAATCATCTTCCTTCTCAATAACATGCCAAAGACACTAGACAGCTTTAATATTTGGTGGAAAAAATTCCAGACCATGTGTTTTCATGCTATTCAGTAGTGATGTCTTTATTGCCAGTTTGAGACCACAATGATAAATCCATCCAATTAATGACATGACACTTTGCAGTTACAGTAATTCAAAGCTGTGTTATTCTTTGTTCATTATCCTTTCTCCAAATATTAGTTCTAGGAAGCAAGTTTGATCATCATCCACTGTTCAATATAGGGTATTGTTTATGTTCTTGTTAGAAATAAAAAAAAATCATTACAATGCTCAGTTGCCTGAAGCCAGATTAACCAGTTTTAGGGATCACAGCAATATGTAATGTTTGGAGGCAAATGTTAGTGACATACAAAGAACAAAATAGGCATTGTGTGCTATTATTATTCTCTGTGTATAAAAGAGAATAATGTCTTCATAACAACATACTAGTTCATGGATGACATGCAACTTGACAAATTAAAATGAGTCATTAATAACTTAGCAGACTTGGAGTAAAGATCAAAGTTTTCTTTGAAGGTTGTCTCTTGCTGATGTTGTGACTTTTACCTTTGTTTGCCTTGAAAAAAATATAATGAGAATTATTAGTAAAAAAAACCCTTTTATAGAATAAAAACATGTGGCAGGCTAATATGCAGTTTTCTGAAGCATCGATGAAATACTGTAAATCTGATTGGCTGGATATTTAAAAATCAGTGAAGATGAGAAAATCTATCTCTGGCTAATCACATGAGGAATCTCAATTAATTAGGGACTGAGTTATAAAAGCATATAATGTTGCAAGTTTATACATAGAAAATTATGTATAGTTTGGAAACAGGTTTATGAAGTTTTGCTTTGTTAAGAATAGGATAATAGGTTCCCTCACCTTCATCTCCCAATGGAATTTATTTTCACCAGTATTGAAAGTGTTTGTGTGCCAACATACATTTTGGTTTCTATCAAGAGACTACAAGAGTTGAAATAGAATTTTCAACAGGGCTCTTCAAACTTCACAACTTTAAGACTTATGGACTTCAACTTCCAGAATTCCTCCGTCAGCCATGCTGAGGGAGGAATTCTGGGAGTTGAAGTCCACAAGTCTTAAAGTTTCCAAGGTTGGAAACCCCTTTTTAAAAAGACATTAAATAAGAATTTAGAGCTAATACATGGTCTATTTTTTATTATCTCTTTTTCTTCTGGACATGTGATATTGTCTAGCATACATGCACCCATATCTTTTCATGATTATTTCTCATGTTTCTAAATACTTGATGGGAAGCATTTCATTTTCAAATACTTTGTCATCTTTATGGTGTCTATTTATGGATGAGAAGTAAGAAAAAAAAGTAAATTATTTCTCCAGGGCTGACAGAAAATATAGATTTGATCTATGCTAGTATAAACGCCAATATATAGAAATGTGCAGCTTGGCAGCAGTTTTCAAAACTAAATTGTAGTGTTCAAAAATCTTTAAAGATGAGCAATCTGCCAGAGCATTGTAGATAAATACCACCTTTTGCCAGATTACATCAATCAGTTAGAACTTGGCACCGTGTCTTGAAGTACTTAGTGGGTACTATGTACTACCGTAAATATCACCACAGCTTAATAATCAGTCTAGAAAAGTTATTCTGGACAGCTAATGAATCAGTCTCATCCAGAAAAAAACAACATTCGGTCTCTCAATCAAAGTATAAATGTTATAAATAAAAAAAGCAAAACAAATGACCTATCTATCAACTGTTATGCCTTCTGTCAGGCAATTTCCAAAATTTCAATCTCTTAGACACTACTGAAAGTGTTCATCCTTGGACCTCTATAGAAACTTACACAGGAGGACTGACACTGTTTGGAGACCTGAGGTCAGCTATTGTTTCCTGTTGCATGTTTGCTTGGTTACAAAACCATGTTGATTATTTGAATGATATGAGAAAGGATCTAAGTTAAACTATATAGAGTCTATTTTTGTGTATCTGTCCCTAGAAATATTGATTTAAACTCTTCTATGTCCAAGAAAAGAGAGATTATTGAAAGCTTCATCATCTTATTTCTATCTTGAATCTTCAATGACCTACGCTAGGGTCCTCTTTGTAGACTTCAGTTCAGCATTCAATGCCATCATACCGGACATTGTCTTAACCAAACTAAATCAGCTAGCGGTACCTGAACACACTTGTAACTGGATCACAAGCTTCCTAACAGACAGGAAGCAGTGGGTGAAGCTAGGAAAAATTACATCAGATACATGTACAATTAGCACAGCCCCCCCCCCCAAGGCTGTGTACTCTCACCACTTCTCTCTATACACTAATGACTGCATCTCAAATGATCCATCTGTTAAACTACTGAAATTTGCAGATGATACAACAGTGATCAGATTCATCCAAGACAAGGATGAATCCGCATACAGACAGGAGGTTGAACAACTATTCTTGTGGTATGAATGGAACAATCTAGAACGGAACACACTCAAAACCGCTATGAGTCCATGAGTTCCTGGCCAAACACCAGGTGCCAATGCTGCCCCATGCCCCCTATAGTCTTGAGGTCACCCCAGCAGACTTCTTTTTGTTCCCAGCCCTGAAAGGAACCCGTTTTTTGTCCATAGAAGAGATCCAATCAGCCGTGACGAAGACCTTGCGAGAGGTCCCAAAAAACGCCTTCCAGGGTACATACTGGTCATGGCAGAGTCACTGGAAAAAATGTGTAGCGGCTCAAGGACAGTACTTTCAATAATTTTAAGTGCTTGTGCAAATCTGTTCAATAAATTACTTTTTAAAAAATTGCATTACTTTTGGAATGTACCCTGTATGTTGTGGTTGACTCTAGAGAATAAAGCAACAAATATCCTGTCGTCAGGCATGGGGGAACTGACATATTCTCTTCCCCTTAGCCCTTTACAATTTATGCATGGTATGTTTGTGTGTATGTTTGGTTTTTAAATTAGGGTCTTTTAAACTATTTTAAATATTAGATTTGTTATATGTTGCTTCACTATTGTTGTTAGCCACCCCGAGTCTACAGAGAGGGGCGGCATACAAATCTAATAAATAAATAAATAAATAAATAAATAAATAAATAAATAAATAAATAAATAAATAAATAAATAAATAAATAAACAAACAAACAAACAAACAAACAAACAAACAAACAAACAAAAATAGGCCGCTGATATCAAAATAAACAGAAAGTGGTCAAGATGACATTAAAACAAACAACTTTCTTTTTCTCCTCTACCTTTAATCTGACATAGAAACATAGAAGACTGACAGCAGAAAAAGACTTCATGATCCATCTAGTCTGCCCTTATACTATTTTCTGTATTTTATCTTAGGATGGATATATGGTTATCCCAGGCATGTTTAAATTCAGTTACTGTGGATTTATCAACCACGTCTGCTGGAAGTTTGTTCCAAGGATCTACTACTCTTTCAGTAAAATAATATTGTCTCATGACATTCTTCTACTATCCAATGACAGTTCTTCTGCAACTGGCAAACTTTCTTTTTTCTGTGTGTGTAAGATATTTTAAGATGTACTGTACTTTAAAATAACTTGGTTTTGTTTTTTGGGGGGGTGCTTATTCTATTTTTATCTCTAATGATTTTTCATTAAGCTATTCCCAAAATACAAGATCTCTAGGCAGACAATGTAGTGGCCAAATAAGCCCAAATATTTTATAGGCTTGGACCAAAAAAAAAGAAGAATAATGAAACAGACCGCCCTCCTTATCCCCAAAATTAAAGCTGGGAAATCTTTTTTTAAAAATTAATCTTGTTGTTTAATTCTGTAAGTAAGAGGTTTTCCCTCTTAGCTGGGATCAAGAATGAAGTCAATCTGCCCTCTAATGGTCTGCCTCTAGATTGACAGGCAACAAATTGTGGAACCTGAGTAGCAGTGAAAAAATGCCAATAAAATAAAAATAAGTAGAACTATTTCTTTCTTTCTTTCTTTCTTTCTTTCTTTCTTTATTTATTTATTTATTTATTTATTTATTTATTTATTTATTTGTCTATTTATCTATTTATCTTTCTATCTATCTATCTATCTATCAATCAATCAATCTATCAATCATCTATTTATTTATTTATTTATTTATTTGTCTATTTATCTATTTATCTTTCTATCTATCTATCTATCTATCTATCTATCTATCAATCATCTATTTATTTATTTATTTATTTGATTTGATTTGATTTGATTTGTATGCCGCCCCTCTCCGTAGACTGCTAAACTATGCTAAAATTAATACATTTATTTCCAATGTTTATATTAGGAAACAAAATGCCAATTGACGATGAGAAAGTCCTATTATACTGTATTATCTGTCTATACGCAGTACATAATTGCTCTCAGCATGTTTTTAGAGAAAAAAAAAAGAAGAAAGTTATTGCTTTTATATCTGCCTAAAGACTTCCAAGGGTTACTGTGGGAATCAATGGAAACAGTAATAAGTGTAAAGAGGCATTTCTCATCTTTGGCAACTTTAAGAGCCAGTTTGGTCTAATGGTTAAGGCAAAAGGCTAAAAAGTGGAAGGCCGTGAGTTCAAAACCCACCTTACTGATGAAAGCCAGATGGGTGACCTTGAGTCAGTCATTCTCTCTCAGCCCCAGCTCACCTCATAGGGTAATTGTTGTGGGAAAAATAGGAGGAGGGAGATAATAATAATAATAATAATAAATAAATAATAAAATCGGCTCGCAACAGCAATAAAACAGTACAATACAAATCTAATAGTTAAAACTATGACTAAAAACTAAAAGTTGTGGTGTATATAACTTGAGTTACTTGTAAAAAATAATAAATACGTACCTAGATAAAGTAAGGATTTCAACTCCTTTAATTCCCTAGCCAGCATGTGACTGAATTTAAATAGTAAGGATATTGATCATTTAACAACATATCCTATAGGGAATTACAATTTACAGAACCGAACTTTCAGCCAGGGGAAAAAATAGCATTCCCTAAAAGAGAGCATGATAAATCCATTAATTTTAGAGGATTACCGAATTACAATTACAATTTACAAAATTACAATTACAATTTACAGCATTCCCTATCAGAGAGCGTGATAAATCCATTAGAATGCAGTGCATTCCACCATTGAATCATTAAAAATAGCTTTAAAAAGGCAGGAGAAAAATTAATAAAGGAAGAATGGAGGCAGTATTGCTTTAAAGGGAGAGAAGAGAGGCAGTTTCTGATGTCAGCATAACAGAAATAAGTGAAATCTTTACTGCACCTAAATGTTTGTTTGCTTGTTTGTTTGTTTGTTTGTTTGTTTGTTTATTTATTTATTTATTTTGTCCAATACATAATGAAGGTTAATGAGATTAACCATGTGGTAATACATATCAACCAGAGGAAAGAAAGAAAGAAAGAAGGAAGGAAAGGAAGGAAGGAAGGAAGGAAGGAAGGAAGGAAGGAAGGAAGGAAGGATAGGAGCGAAGATATAAGAATAAAGTACAATACATCAATGGAGGATAGAGGAGGAGATATAGAGATATATGAGTGGAAGAAAAGAAATATGCGATATATGGACAGGGGACGGAAGGCACCCTAGTGCACTTATGCATACCCCTTACTGACCTCTTAAAAACTTGGAGAGGTCAATCATGGATAGTCTAAGGGAAAAATCTTCCTCCCTTTCGCTCTATTTCTCTCTCCCTCTTTCTCTCCCTTCCTCTTTTTTCCTCTCTTCCTTCTTTCCTCTTTTTTGCTCTCTTTCTCTCTCCCTACCTCCCTGTCTTTCTCTCTCTCTCTCTCTCTCTCTTGCTTTCTTTCTCTCATGTTCTCTTTCTCTCTTGCTTTCTTTCTCTCTTGCTCTTTCTTTCTTTCTCTTGTTTTCTTTCTCTCTTGTTCTCTTTCTCTCTCTCTTTCTTTCTCTCTCTTGCTGGCTTTCTCTCATTTTCTTTCTCTCTTGCTCTTTCTTTCTTTCTCTTGTTTTCTTTCTCTCTTGTTCTCTTTCTCTCTTG
The DNA here is from genome assembly GCF_031021105.1 of Erythrolamprus reginae. NCBI lineage: Eukaryota > Metazoa > Chordata > Lepidosauria > Squamata > Dipsadidae > Erythrolamprus > Erythrolamprus reginae. Next base: position 30,125,459 of record NC_091952.1, read on the forward strand.
CTTGCTTTCTCTCTCTTGCTTGCTTTCTCTCTTGCTTTCTTTCTCTCTTGCTCTTGCTTTCTCTCTTTCTCTTTCTTTCTTTCTCTTGTTTTCTTTCTCTCTCTGAGCTTCGCGGCACACCTGACCATGTCTCGCGGCACACTAGTGTGCCACGGCACACTGGTTGAAAAACACTGGTCTAAAGAACTGCTGTACACATACAATATAAGCTCTATCAAGAAATGGAACAGAAGAGGAAAAGAGCCATTACAAACCTTAATCACTAGGTGGTGCTGGATTTAGCTTTATTCTACAATATCGGAATGAAGCCAGGGTTTCCTAAACCTGTTCTTGTCTTGTCTTGTTTATGCTAGTCTTTGATTGTAATAAAAGTTGGTTTGATTTTATATTATTTTGGGTATTTTGGCCTTGGGCAAAAGACATTAAAACAATCTGGTTTACTGTAATTTCGCTCTGCTAAAATGTAAATTTTAAAATGAGTTTAAACATTCAAAATAGGGGAAGTTTGAAGGTATTGTTGTATTCTGGAACAACCCATTATCCAAAATTAGGATTTGGATTACCTAATGTTGATTTATTTGGTTCTATAGAATGATATAGCATGAAAAGGAGTCTTTACTACACATATATGGCTGAATAAATTCTAGCTTCTTATCTTGCTGTTCTGTTCACATTTACTATACACTAGTACTGTTTCAGGTGTAACGAAATGTAACCATCAGGATGTAGCAAAAAGAAAATAAAGTGAAAAAAACCCCACACTCATAGTAAGAACCCCTCAAATGAGGAAAAGTCAATTAATCACAAGTTTGAGATCCACATGACAAATAATATACAGGTCTCAAATTTCATTTCGGGTCATATTGACCAGAGCAGAACATTATCCAACATAATTTTGGATAATGGGTTGTTCCAGAATACAACAATACCTTCAAACTTCCCCTATTTTGAATGCTTAAACTCATTTTAAAATTTACATTTTAGCAGAGCGAAATTACAGTAAACCAGATTGTTTTAATGTCTTTTGCCCAAGGCCAAAATACCCAAAATACCCAAAATAATATAAAATCAAACCAACTTTTATTACAATCAAAGAGTAGCATAAACAAGACAAGACAAGATGTGGGATAATGGAGAAAACAGGTGATTTATTCTTGTAAAGAGAGGAACAAGAGTGGAGACATATGTTGTTATATAACCAAAACAATATTTTATAATCCAATGAACTTTGGTATAATTATGTAACTTTGCTTGTTTGCAGTAATAAACTTTTACCTCTCAGCGAAAATATATTTTGTACAAAACAAGATACAGATTTTTGTGGGGAAAACAGAAAATTATGCTTAGGGGATTTCTGTTGAAGTGTTTTACCAAAAAGTACATGGGAAATTACAAATTAAGGAAGTGAGTACCAGCGTCATGACCAATGACATGATGGGATGGAGAAGAACATGTTTGTGCCATATCTATCTATCTATCTATCTATCTATCTATCTATCTATCTATCTATCTATCTATCTATCTATCTATCTATCTATCTATCTAATTTATTCGATTTTTATGCCACCCTTCTCCTTTGACTCAGGGTGGCTTACAACATGTTAGCAATAGCACTTTTGAACAGGGCCAGCATATTGCCCCCACAATTTGGGTCCTCATTTTACCCACCTCGGAAGGATGGAAGGCTGAGTCAACCTTGAGCCGGTGATGAGATTTGAACCGCTGACCTGCAGATCTACAGTCAGCTTCAGTGGCCTGCAGTACAGCACTCTGCCTGCTGCGCCACCCCGGCACTAGATGCATGAATATTTAATCTTGCCTTCTTGGGTTTCTTGGGAAGGCCCTTTGATCAAAGAATAAAAGTCTGTTTCTGTTCATTTGGCTACTGTGGAATTACAGGATGAGAAAAGGAAGACATATCAGACATATGAAAAAGTAAGTTGCAGAAATAAATTTATTTTAGCCTTTCTCAAAAGAAAACGTGTAATTCACACTTAAAACTAGGTTTGTATATTGTACTGTTCCATGGTTTCTTTGGCCGTGGTTTGTTGAGCAAACTACAGTTGGCTATATAAGCAGAGCATATAAATTATACTTTAGTGTGTTGTATGCGTGTGACCCTATTTGACATAGCTAACTCCTCCCCCAGGCTTTTATATTTCATGTTTGGTATGTGTGTGCTGCATGGTTTTAAATGATGGGGGTTTATATGTTTTTAATATTAGATTTGTTTCAATGTAATGTTCTTTTATTATTGTTGTGAGCCGCCTTCAGTCTTCAGAGAGGGGCGGCATACAAATCTAATAAATTATTATTATTATTATTATTATTATTATTATTATTATTAATTATTATTAACTCACCTCACAGGATTGTTATTGTGGGGAAAACAGGAGGAGGAAAGAGTATTAGGTATGTTTGCTGCCTTAAACTAATTACAAAAATAATGAAGGCAAGATAAAAAATATATTTAAAAATAGCTATTTAAAGAGACCAGAGAGGAAGTGAAGTCAAATATTTCTGCCTGTTCACCAACTGTAAATCCCCAAATAATAGATGATCTTCACAAGGTTAGAGAGGCTACAAAATAATCTAGTTGATGTCAGTGTTCCAAGTAATATCCCCAACGAAAGAAGACTCTGAGGCTAGAAGTTCCCCAAAGTTCCATTTTATTAGAGATGTCATATTGGCTCAACTGGGAAAACTTGAATCTGAAGCTTACAGGTTTTCCCCACTCAAAAGAAAGTCCAAGTCCCTTCCCTTGCACCCACATGGTCGAATCAATGCACTGTCCCAACTGGAGATGCCTCCCAGTCATGCCACTCCAGGTGCAGGGCAGGATGTCCTTGACTCTCAAAGAATGTTATTATGGCTAGATATCTATCCGACTGCATACAATCCCCCCTCCCAGTTTCCCACAGCACTAAATGTGACAGCCCCGAAAATCCAAATAAAAAGATGTCTTACAGGGGTGGCGGTTGCAAATTTCTACTTTATTTGTTTTTCTTTTACTAGATGTCCAAGGTCCATGAATTGGAATCAGATTGACCGTAATATCTAGAGGCAGAGTTTACATGGAAAATGAGCCTGTCCATAGTTCACACAAAGATAAATAGAAGGAGAAGCACATTTAGATTGCCAAGATTCTGTTACTACAGAATCTAGCTGTTGTGTTTGTTAAAAAAATAATCGCAGAAATTCTGTGATTGGTCAAGACGCGGCTATTCAGAAAATAGCCGCGAAAGTTAAATATTTGTCAGTTACAAGAAGCCCGCCGTTTTTTAAGAGTATAAAAGGGCAACGGGCTAGCCGTTGCCCTCATTCGGAAAATCTGTTGTTCCAGAGCTTGTGATTCACCTTGTTATGAATAAACCAGTTTGATTTAAACTACCGGAGTCCTGACTTTTCAGTGGCGACGAGGAGGTCGAACTCCCGCTAACGCAGCCATGAACTCGGCCATGGCTCCACCGCCGCCTGTATTCAACTCCGAGACGGAAGCTTGGACCTCTTACATGTCCAAATTCACATTTTTCCTGAAAGCGAGCAATCTACATGACGCCGATGACGATAGGAAGAAAGCTATATTCCTCGCTTATTGCGGCACGGAAGTCTACAGCCTAGCCTCTACACTCGTTGACCCAGACACCCTGGAAACCATCGCATGGTCAACTCTACAAGCAAAACTTGCCGCTCATTACCAGCCGACGACTCCTGTCCGCGTATACCGCCATCAATTCGCCCAAATGCGGCAAGCGGACGGAGAATCTACCAACGATTTTATAACTCGGCTACGCGCACTCCTTCCGAAGTGCAAATACAAGGATCCGGAGGAACAGTTGATTGACCGCCTTATTTTCGGTCTAACCAATATCACGCTTCAGAAGAAATACTTAGTTGATGAGGATGCCTCTCTCCAAGACATTCTTAAGGCAGCAAAAGCCTCCGAGGTATCTGAAACATCTGTTGCCGAAATTAAACGCGCAACCTCAACCGTTCACCACATCCCCGATGAATCACCTTGGCACGCCTGCTCTCCCGATGAAAAACACTCGGAATCCGCTACTCCAGACGACACCTGCCTCCAAATCCGAAGAGCTTCAGACCATGACGCCAAAGAAGCACCCCGTGCAGACAGATGTGCCGGCTGCAACAGGAATCACCCTCGTTTTCGCTGCCATTTCAAGGACGCCTATTGTCGCCGTTGCCAGCGCCGCGGCCACATCGCTGAAGTCTGCCGCGCCGCCAACCCAACTCCAGCAACTCAACAAAACCAACGACCCTATTTTTCACCGAGGAATCGACGACCGCCGTTTTCACGCAACGTTTCCCGCCCGGCTGACAACTCGCACTCTTCAAACCAACGAGGTAACTTCCCTTCTTCTGTAAACTGCAATTTCCCCGCTGCGGAAAACAAGCTATTTGTTTCTCTTTTCCTCAACGGCCACCCCTGCCAAATGGAATTAGACACCGGTTCCAGACATTCCATAATGCCTTGGGAAAAACTTAAATTATATTTACCTCGTGTAAAACAAACTGACTTGAAACCTTGGGAACCGGGTTTGAGTGATTTTCAGGGCAATTCAATTCCAGTATTAGGATGTTTAAATGTTCCTATTGCGTTTAAAAAATTTCAAGGGTTTTTACCTCTTTTAGTGGTTGACGGTCCTAAACACACATTACTGGGACTCAGATGGTTACAACCTTTAGGCATTGAAATTTCAGGGGTTAACAATGTATGTGACTCTTTTGACTCAAATGATTTATTGAAAGAATTTCCCGAAGTTTTTTCTAGCACTCTGGGTAAATATACAGGCAGCCCCATATCATTTAATTTGGACCCAAATATTTCGCCCATCCGATTAAAGCCCTGCAGAATTCCCATTCCACTTTTGCCTAAAGTGGATGAACAATTGGACAAATTAATAGCTCAGGGCATCTTAATTCCCACTGATCATGCTAAATGGGAAACTCCTATTGTAACACCCGTTAAACCGGATGGCTCTATTAGAATTTGCGCAGACTATAAAGCCACGATTAATAAAGCCTTACAGCATAATGCCTATCCAATCCCAGTCGTGCAACAACTCTTGCACACCTTAGGAAATGGGTCCATCTTCGCGAAGTTGGACCTGGCACAGGCATATCAACAGCTTCCCGTAGATCAAGACACCTCTGAGGCCCAGACAATTGTAACGCATAGAGGTGCCTTTAAATGCACCCGGCTCCAGTTTGGAGTCTCTACCACCCCAGGCATCTTTCAGGGTCTGATGGAACGCATTTTAAATAATATTCCTGGGGTCGTCCCATATTTTGACGACGTATTAATATCAGCCACATCCAAATCTGAATTATGGGACAGAATCAGGCGCGTTTTAACTAAATTTAAAGAAACAGGACTCCATTTAAAAGCAGACAAATGTTCCTGGGCCGTTCCCAAAGTTGAATTCTTGGGTTTTACAATAGATCGTTTTGGAATTCACCCCACAAACGACAAAGTTGATGCTATAAGAAATGCTCCCACCCCCTCAGATAAGACAGACTTGCAAGCATTCCTAGGACTCCTTAACTTTTATTCCGTCTTTCTTAAACAGAAAGCGACGGTGGCAGAACCGCTTCATAACCTCCTAAAGAAAGACTCTGCCTGGACGTGGGGACCAAAAGAACAAGCCGCTTTCACAGCAGTAAAAAATTTACTTTCCTCCAACAGTGTCTTAGTACAATATAATGTAGCTATGCCCTTATCCCTAACCTGCGACGCTTCACCGTTCGGCATAGGAGCTGTCCTCAGCCATAACTTTCCAGACGGCACAGAAGCCCCAATAGCTTATTATTCTAAAACTCTCTCGGCAGCTGAAAGAAATTACTCCCAACTCGACAAGGAGGCGCTAGCCCTTGTCGCCGGAGTTAAACGATTTCATTATTATCTCTGTGGTCGCCCCTTTACTTTAATCACCGACCATAAACCGCTTTTAGGTATTTTGGCGGGAAACAAACAAACTCCCGCCTTTCTCTCCCCTCGCATGACTCGTTGGACTATTTTTTTAGCCGCTTATAATTATACACTAATCCACAGGGGGGGGAAAGAGATAGGAAATGCTGATGCATTAAGCAGGTGCCCCCAAACAGAATTAGTCAGTGATCCAGCCCCTGCCTCAAGCGTTTTATTAATTGAAACTAGTAAACAAACTCTATTAACAGCAACAGAAATAGCCAATCACACACAAGTAGATCCAATTTTAAAATATATTAAACAATGGATATTAAAGGGATGGCCAATTGAACAACAACCAAACCAATTTCAACCCTTTAAGAATAGACAGTTTGAATTAAATGTGTTAAAAGATTGTATATTATGGGGAGACAGGGTTGTTATTCCAAAAGCCTTACAGAAGCAAGCATTGCAGTTATTGCATATAGGTCACCCAGGAATAGTCAAAATGAAAACTATTGCCAGAAGTCATTTATGGTGGCCAGGGTTGGATAAGGACATAGAGTCATGGGTGGGTGGTTGTGTACCCTGCCAGAGAACAAGACCCAACCCACCAAAAGTCACACCATCAGAGTGGCCAACACCAAGAGGGCCCTGGTCCAGAATACATATTGACTTTGCAGGACCAATCAGGGGCCAATCCTTTTTACTGGTTGTGGATGCATACTCCAAGTGGCTGGAAATTGAACTCATGGCATCCACAACTACTAGCGCAACTATAAAGGCATTAAGGAAAATGTTTGCCACACATGGTATTCCAGACATTTTGGTATCTGACAACGGGCCTCAGTTAACAGCCCGTCAAATGGAACTATTTCTTGCAGACCAGGGCATAAAACATGTGCTCACTCCACCTCATTTTCCCCAAGCTAATGGGCAAGCAGAACGAATGGTTAGAACCACAAAGGAAGCATTAAACAAAGCACCATTAGGAGATTGGCAACAACAAATCGATGAATTTTTAACCATTCAGCATATTACGCCATCAGCGTCCACAAACAAAAGCCCGGCAGAACTTTTAATGGGCAGAAACCTTCGTTCAAAATTAGACAGAATTCACCCAAATTACCAGAATGACCAAAGAGAAATAAAAGTACAAAGTGAGAGACAGTTTAACGTTGGGGATTTAATTTATGCTAAAGACTATGATTCGAACGACAAATGGAAAGAAGGAACGGTATTAGATAAAACAGGTTTTAAAACATACATCATAATATTATCAGATGGGCGCAGTTGGCATCGGCATGTCGACCAACTACGAAAAAGAATTAAGACTAACCCAGACATTTTGCCTACTGTAGACAAACCAATAGAGGACTTACCAGAACCACCTCGAGACTCCAGCGATGGCTGCTTGTTGCCCCTGGCGGCCGGCGAAGATCAAAACGCATCATCGCAACCAGGCCCGTCAGAGACTAGCCTTAGCGGAGCAACGGAGCCGTCCGTCCAGGCAAGCAGCTCCCAGCAAAATGAACTGCGCAGGTCCCAGAGATCTGTAAAGCCACCAATCCGCTTGCAGGACTACGTGATGTGGATTAACACGTAATCGTGGTCTCAGCCAAAGAGGGAGGGGTGTTGTGTTTGTTAAAAAAATAATCGCAGAAATTCTGTGATTGGTCAAGACGCGGCTATTCAGAAAATAGCCGCGAAAGTTAAATATTTGTCAGTTACAAGAAGCCCGCCGTTTTTTAAGAGTATAAAAGGGCAACGGGCTAGCCGTTGCCCTCATTCGGAAAATCTGTTGTTCCAGAGCTTGTGATTCACCTTGTTATGAATAAACCAGTTTGATTTAAACTACCGGAGTCCTGACTTTTCACTAGCTGTTACAATAAAAGTAATCCTGGCCTATATGACATTGGTTTCTAAGTCTGGTGTACCTAGTTGGGCTGGAACGTGGTTTGTGTAGTTTAATATTACAAGTCCCAAAAGACACCGCAACAAGTAAGAAGAAAGACAGAGAAGAGATCTTTGAGAGAGTGTGATGCACCCTTCCACTAAAGTGCAATCATCATATCTACAAAGTGAAAACTGCCAGAGTGTTTAACAATTGTGTAACGAAGCCATGATGTTTTCTCTTCAAAGTGACATTGGAGATAATGTTTCCTAGGAAACTGAGCTCATGATCCAGCAAATAATCTGGAAATGGCTTTGCTGAATTCCAGTAGTTTCAGGAAACATTATGGTCTGGCAAATGTGAAGAGTTAGAGTTATATGTATAAGGTCTTGCGGTCATGCACCATCTTCATCTCTCGCTCAGAAACCTTAAGGCTACTACGTACAATAATAGCAGTATGGGTACCAATCCCCTTTCAGGGCATTCCAAAAGGACCCTACTGCATAATTGTCAAGGTCCTAACAATCCAAGCACTAACAATGAAACCACAGCAGGATCAAGTATCATAGATCAAGTTCATTTTTCAGAATCAGAGTTCAGAGGTCAATTATATGGAAATAGGCTCCACTGAGGCCAACCCCACAATGTGTCAAATCCTTAACAGCAGAGTACAACCAGGGGAGCAAGATTCACACAAAATTCTTTATTGGCCAAGTGTGATTGCAGTTCTGATTATCCTCTGAAGTCTGTGTCGGTCTTGTTGGGTTGCAGAACCAAACCAGACAGTTATAGAGGTGCAGATGACAGACTCAATGATTCCTCTGTAGAACTCTATCAGCAGCTCCTTGGGCAGTTTGAGCTTCCTGACTTGGCGCAGAAAGAACATTCTTTGTTGTGCTTTTTTGATGATGTTTTTGATGTTAGGTGACCATTTTAGGTCTTGAGATATGATAGAACCAAGAAATTTGAAGGTCTCTACTGTTGATATTGTGTTGTCTAGTATTGTAAGAGGTGTAAGTATGGAAGGGTTTCTCCTAAAGTCTACCACCATTTTTATGGTTTTGAGTGCGTTCAGTTCTAGATTGTTCAAGTCACACCACAAGGTTAGTTGTTCAACCTCCCGTCTGTATGCAGATTTATCATTGTCTCGAATGAGTCCGATCACTGTTGTATCATCTGCAAACTTCAGTAGTTTAACAGGTGCATCATTTGAGATGCTGTCATTAGTGCATAGAGAGAAGAGAAGTGGTGAGAGTACGCAGCCTTGAGGGGCCCTGTGCTAATTGTACAGGTATCATAGTTCTCTTCCCTTTCCCCTAGATTTTGTGGGTCTCCTTTTGCTATATAAATACTTGGAATGTGACCAGTGAATGTTTTCAGTGGAAAAGTGTTCACTGATTCTCTTTTTTTCTTTGATACAATTATTATCAAACCAGAGTTTAGATATGGGAGAGACTAAGACATTCTGAAGTTATTTGGCAGAGGAGCCCAGAGAATAAGGATAACAGTGTAATCTATAAATTGTAAGATTTTGCACAATTCGAAAGAAAAACAAAAATACATAAATAATCTTATTAATCCTTTAACCAAACTATGATATATATTTATAATACAAAGGTAAGTCGTTGTCTAGCAATTTTAATAATTCATAATAAAAAAAGTAATATGATTAAAAATAATATGACTAAGATATAGAAAACAAATGGTACATTATATCAATAGGCTAATACAAGCAGGCTGTAATAAATAAGGTCAACCGGATGGCTGACATTTGTGTAAATCATTGAGTGTTTAAGATTTGATACATATTTGCAAATATGAAAGATTATATATGTTTATGTGTTTGTATATTTTGTAAGATGGGTCTTGTCTTTGTTTTTCTTTTTATGGGGTTTGTTTTTAATGTAAATATTTAATAAAGATTTTTTTTAAAAAAAGGGGGGGGATAACAGTGTAATAATATATGAATAATTAGAGGACTGTGCAAGGCAGATTTGGGAAAGAAATCGGAGGAGGGATACATGACCAAGAGAACAAAAATGTTCTTTATTAGTCTGAACACACCCTTTTATGTTTGAACAAAAGTACAAGCGCTTCATCCAGGAACTTGGTATTTGCTTTAGAGTCCAGCATGCAGATTAAAGAGAAATGATTTCCCAAGGCAAATTTTAAAAACGAGTTATTAGAGAAGCATGTGTATGTGTGAAATCAGTATGAAATCAGTCACACAAAAAGTGAATTATTCATTAAATTTTTCCCTTGCATTGCCATTCAGAATGACAAATCTGTTATGTTACGACGATTCCCTTGGGATTGCCAAACCTGAGAATAATAAGCTCCTTCTTTCTGGAAAAATGCTACTTAAAATGAGCTCATAGTAAGGAATCATTATTCTCAATAAGTGCATTCAAATTGCTGGCAATAACTACTGGAACATCTGGGGATAGTAAATTATTAATTGTTGTCAAGGAGATCTTAAATACTGTCTACAAAATAGATGAAGGCATATGTTAATGAGTAGAATATTGCAAAGCTGGAAATGGAAAAGAAAGACTAGGACTGTGTTAGCACATTTCTCTAAAATAATCCTGGGAATATCGGATTTGGTAGGAACCATTATAAACCTAGCCAAGAGTCTCCTGCTTTTTACACTAGGTAATGGTCTAAGCAATTTGTCCAGCTATAAATAGACCATCCATAATTAAAGTTTCTTGGGGAAAGACATAAAGCAGCAAGGCAATATAAGAAATTAGTATCCGGGTTCTTCATTTTCCAGCCAGCAATGTTCCAGGAGAGAATGGAAATTAAATCATAACCACCAGGAACCTCACCTGATGATCTGATTGAACCCTTCAGAGAGGTTTGAAACTACCACATTGTTTGGTGTATAAGACGCATCTTTTTCCTCCCTAAAAGAGACTGATAATTTGAGTGAGTCTTATGCTATGAATATAGGGGTTTCTTTCAGCCCTAACTAGCTGCTAGCGATCTTCCCAGCTCTTGCCTTGAAAGCTCTTTCATTGTTACTCTCTGCAAATAATGTTTTCCAAGCCCTAAGTCTTTGCAGGGTTTTTTCCATTGCTCTACTTGCTCTGAATATTTCTTTCCAGGTACTAATGATGTTCTCAGCTCTTACCAGCTTATAATCTCTTTCATTGTTACTCTCTCTGAATAAATTTTTTTAAAGCCCTAACCAGGGGATAAAATAATGTGCTGAAGCTGACGAGACTAAGGACGCTAGCCTGGTAAGCAGATTCTTTTCCCTATTTACCTCCCCCAAAACTAAGGTGCATCTTATACTCCGAAAAATACAGTAAGTAAAGAAGGGGAGACTTTTGAAGAGCAGATAATCAGTGGAAGGCAGTCATAACCCCTTCAATCTTTAAATAAAAGAGGGAGAGATGAGACAGGAGGCCTTGGTAGAACCTAGGCCCAGATGGGGACAGTCTCAATTACTGCTGAGCTTCAAACTAGCAAGAGCTTTAAATAGGTTGACTATATATAGCAATATTCTGTGGCCATATCCATTTAGGACAATGAGACAAGCAAAAAGTATCAACAGAATTAGGGGTTAGGTTTCCACAGAGAGAAGTGTCAGACACCATTACTGGAGGCAAGAGATTCATCCGTCCAATCAGAAGACAGGGTCCAAGGCCTGGAATTGCTTAGCTGTCATTCCTTTGTTTGTTTGTTTGTTTGTCTTAAAAAATGGAGTTTCCAAAAAATAAAAATCATAGCCACCTCGAGTCCTCGGAGAGAGACGTGATAAAAATCAAATCAAATCAAATTTCCCGAAAGAAAAATTGGGGAGGGTAAAAATGGGGGTAAATTTAAAAGATTTTTTGAAATTAAAAAAATTAAACTTTAAAAAGTGTTTTTAAAAAAAATTAAAACAGAAAAAATACACAATATATATTATAAAATGAGTAACTTCTGACTTTTTCTAGTAAACATACAAATACACAAGATCTCTTGCTGTAAATTTAAGTCAATGCATATTAAACCATACAAAAATAATACAATTCAAATGACTATTTTTTTAATTTAACTAACCGATATAATAATATTAAATGAAAATAAAACATGCATATGTAATTCTAGAACCATATTTCTCTAATCAAAACTGATCTAATTGTTTAATCCCAAAATCAAAACTTTATTTCTCTTTTTCAACAAAAAAATCCTAGAATAAAACAATATCATAAAGAATAGCAATAATCAATTTCAATATAACCGTACAAGCATCCTCTCATTTTAAATTTAAACACTATATAAAAAACCTGATTAAATATGAGTGAAATGTAACCTTAGTCTTAACATCTCACAATATTTCTTTAATCAAACAATATCTCTTGTGCCATCACTCTACTGAACATCTAATTCCCATAACACTGTCTTTTGTCCAAGGATATCTACCCATATAATAGGGCTATATTACTATTATCCTTCTCGTTTTTCCTATTACTTTTTTCTATTGGTATATTATGATTATATTACTTTGTTGTTTGTATATTCCCTGAGACCTTATGCATTGGAGAGAAACAAACCCCTTGTGTCCAATCACACTTGGCCAATACAGAATACTCTATTTCTAATCAAAAGAATTGCTTAGTTTTCATTCCTGAAGAAAGTTGCTTAAACAGATCTGTCATAAGTCCCATGTATTATCCTGAGCTTCTGAGCAAAAGCCCCAGAGATAAATTTTTAATGAGACCAAGTTTCTACATAGAGAAGTCAATTATTTCAATACCAAGATGACAGTTTCTGATTTAAGAAAACCTCATTTAACCATAACAGCCTCTCCCTGTCTGACTTCGCATAGACTTTATTTTCTCCAAGAGTAATCCATGAATTAAAAGTGTGTGTGTGTGTGTGTGTGTGTATAGAAGCATGAAGGAGGATGAAATAAGGACTATTCAATTTAATTATTAATAATTATTAGGACCATCAAATTAAGTTATCTTTGAAAAAAAGCAGAGTTCCAGCTAAGTCATTTGTCTATTTCTGTTTGAAGTTGTGTTCAAACACCTCAGATTAATTAGAAGTAAAATGTAAGAGATCTGTTTACAACTTCCTTGAATAATAAAAACTTATTCAAAGTTGGGAGTGTTTCTTTAGGAGAAGGTTGAAGTCCAACCATTAGCATTTCTTCCTTTGGCCGATTCTGCTTGGCAAATCTCCTCCAGCAGCTTCAGATTTCTCTGCCTTCACTTCCTGTCTGAGAGCTGACAGCATTTAGATACTGTACAGAACGTAGCTTGCTAGACTGCATATTAAAAAGCAGAAAAACAAGGAGCTCAAAGAACGCTGCTTTAGTGCTTCTTACAGATTTAAATTCAGCAAGTGTGCTTTTTACAGCAGGGGTCTCCAACTTTGGCAATTTTAAACCTGGAGGACTTCAACTTCCAGAATTCCCCAGCCATGCTGGCTGGGGAATTCTGGGAGTTGAAGTCTTCCAGGATTGCAGGGTGCAGAGCCTACAGAAACAGGTGATGAAAACTCTGCACATAATTCATGGTAACTGAAATTGGACCAGGACATTACAGAATGGGTAATGCCAAGAATCCCAGCTGGCTCCACCACGCACCCACACCATTAAAATGGGAGATACCCAAAGCCCTATGGTCAAGAATTCACACTGACTTTGAGGGACCTATGGCGGGTCCAACATTCTTCATTGTATGCCTATTCCAAAGGTAGAGGAGGTAGTGCATACCTCAACCATGGAAGCCACCATACGAGCCCTGAGAAGGATGTTCACGACACATGGCCTTGCAGATGACCCCGTGTCAGACAATGGACCACAGCTGACAGCCAAGAACATGGAGTCATTCCTGGCTGACCTGGGAATAAGTCCTGTGCTTGTTTCACCATTCAGTCTGGTTAGCAATGGCTATGGGCAAAAAGAAGGGTGAGAATTGTCAGGATCAGGCCTACCTAAGAGAATATTCCAAATTGCAGAGAGAGTTTTTTTTATAACTTTAACAATGTAAAACTGCCTAGCCATGGTGAATATGCAAATTGTAATGTAACCTGATTGGCTGACAAAAGTACATAATGCACCTTTGCATATGTGTGGCTTGTTGGCTTGGCTTGAAGGTATTGTGGCTAGTATGGTTTACAGTGGCTTGTGAATTGGGTGACTTGCGGTGGATGAAGAATTGTAGCTAAATATTGTAACTGAGATTAGCAGTTAGAGAATTGTGAATACTTTTATATTAACTATTAGAGAGCTACAGTGTAAATAGTTAGTGTAGGTTTGCTACTAAAGAAGTAAATATTTTCGTAAGAAACTCTGCAGCAAGTGTCTTCAATTATCTTCAAGATAAAGGTTCCTGTTTTCCTGGTCTGAGGCAGGCTGGTTAGCTGCTGTGGATATTCAATTCAATTCAATTTATTAGATTTGTATGGCGCCCCTCTCCGAAGACTCGGGGCGGCTCACAACAACAATAAAAACAATATTCTAGCAAAAACAAATCTAATATTAAAAAGCACATAAAAACCCTATCATATTTAAAAAGCAAACAACACATACATATCCAAACATAAATATAAAAAAGCCTGGGGGAAAGGTGTCTCAACTCCTCCATGCCTGGGTGGACTAACTTCTGCAAAACGTTACTCCAACAAGAATGACAAAAGAAACTTTAATCAGAATGGGCCTTGGGAACTGGCAGGAACCGATCAACCAGTTCTTGCTGACCCAATGCCTCACGCTATGCATGGCCACCGTAAACACCCCTTCAGTACCGACAGCTCAATCTGTTTATTTTTAAATTGATTAAATTCTTCCCCTTCTTCTTCCTATGATCATCCCCTAGTTCATGACTTTGGAGAATACTTTGTCTTTTGCCCTGTGTTCTGAGATGTTGAGATGTGACGGGGCTCATTCGTTCAATGTCGATCAGCAATATTTTGGCCACAGGGGCAGAGTCTTCCATGAGGTTGGGTGCTGGGCAGCGGCTGAGGGTATCTGCATTTCCAATGCTCTTCCCTAGTCAGTGGGTCAGCTTGTAGCTGCACCCGGACAGGAAGATGGACCAGTGGGTCAGTCTGGACAACAGGTACTACGGCATTTGTTGGTTGCCTGTGAGTAGACCCAGTACTGGTTTATGGTCCATCCCATATCACATCTTGTATTGCAGACCATGTGCTTTGGATACATTTCTCACCTGATCCATTTTTGAGACTGAATTCAACGTGTAATACAACCCTTTCTCAAAAACGCTAAAATGCAATAGTACAAAACTATTTACTCTTTCCTCCAAACCACAAGAATGCCCAATAACACAACATCTACAAATTCCAAAAGCACCATCAACGAGACATCATTTACCAACCTCAAAGCTCTCTCTGCAGAGGCACCAGATGATTAGCTCTATTCTAAAATAAGAGATTTCCTTCCTCAGGCCGGAAGCAGGTGTTATTTGCAAATCAAGGACATAAGTTTCTTCTTTCAGAAATACTGAAGGGTTCATTTTGTGCACATTTTGTGGGCGGATAAATTAGATAACAGTCATATACAGTGCAAACGATTGCAGTTTCCCTGCATTTAATTAAACAAGCATTAGACAGTACAGACTTGTGTGCTTCTTAGACAAGCAGTAAATCTGGATGAAGGGTCTTTTCCCACAAATTATTTATGGGTGTCATTGGAAGAACTTGGTAACCCCAGTAATAATGATGTTTTCTTCTGGCCAGGCATTGATTTATAGAGCTTGGGCCTTTGGTATTTTTCATCCTGCAGCAATCTTTAAAATGATGCATAAGTCATATGGTTCAGCATTATACATAGGCTCTAACACCACAGCAAGGCCCAATAGAGCCATCATCACTTCAAATGCAGGTCTTTGTGGTGTTATATATGATGTATTATGGTGGGAGCTTAAATGTGACATCAGTCAGCAAAACCCCTGTAATGCAGATGTGCCCAGGCCTTCAACCATCTCATCTCATCAAGAAAGAGGCTTCCCCATAGGTACTAGAGATGGAATAGCCACCTGAGATAGAAAGAGGAGAGTGGGGAGAGGGAAGATTGAGATGGGTTGAAAAATAAAATTAAAATTTGAATGTAACTTAAGTTATTGTACTATTGTTTTTAAGCGACAATATATGTATTGATTTCTATTGAAATCACCTCTACTGGAGGAATAAATCAACTTCACTGAGCTGGTTAAGTCTCAAAGACCTGAAGGAAAAACTTCACACACATGTTCTCCCAGTTTATCAGGGAAACCAGTTCATTAGATAACTTTACTATCCCTCTGAGTGAGACGAGGTCAAATCCTGCTGGGAAGAAGCTTTGGTGCTTCTGGCCTGACTTCGGCTGGGAGTCATTTATTCATTCATTCACTCACTCACTCACTCACTCACTCACTCACTCACTCACTCACTCACTATTACTACTATTACTTCTAGTTTTTTCTCATCATTCCTATCACCCATTTCCTCTCACTTATGACTGTAACTTGTTGCTTGTATCCTTAAGATTTTTATTAATATTGATTGTTTCATCATTGCTTATTTGACCCCTATGACAATCATGAAGTGTTGTACTTCTTGATTCTTGACAAATTATATTTTCCCTTATGTACACTGAGAGTATATGAACCAAGACAAATTCCTTGTGGGTCCAATCACACTTGGCCAATAAAGAATTCTATTCATCCATTCATTCATCAACTTTGGCGGCTCAGTGATTAGAGTGCAGTACTGCAAGCTGCTTCTGCTGACTGCTGTAATTCACCGGTTCAAATCTTACCAGGCTCAAGGTTATCTCAGCCTTCCATCCTTTCCAGTTGGGTAAAATGAGGATCCAGATTGTTTGGGGCAATATGCTGACTCTGTAAACCACTTAAAGAGGGCTGTAAAAGCACTATAAAGCGGCATATAAGCAGCGGTGGGCTGCTGCTCGGAGGGGGGGGAACGCAGTGGGGTAGCGAAAATGGACCCCAAAGCACCCAATTTGCACTGAAAGATAAAGACAATGCAGGGCATCCTGCATAAGCCACGCCCACAGTGTGGTAGTAAAAATTTTGGTAGCCCTTCACTGCATATAAGTCTTTATGCAGGTCTCCTTAGGGTCCTGCCCACCAAACAATGTCGGCTGGCGGGACCTAGGGGAAGAGCCTTCTCTGTGGGAGCCCCAGCCCTCTGGAATCAGCTCCCCCCGGAGATTCGCACTGCCCCCACCCTCCTCGCTTTCCGAAAGAGTTTAAAAATTCATCTTTGCTGCCAGGCTTGGGGTTTTTAGATCTTTGCCCTGACCAATGAATGTTTTTAGTATGATTGTTAAATGATTGATTTGATAGGCTTTCTTTTAATTGAATTTAATGGTTGTTTTAATGTATTATTACAGTAATTGGATTCATATTATTGTTCTGTTTTTGTACATGCTGTGAGCCACCCTGAGTCCTCGGAGAGGGGCAGCATACAAATCCAATTAAACAAGCAAAGTAAGTAAGTAAGTAAGTAAGTAAGTAAGTAAGTAAGTAAGTAAGTAAGTAAGTAAGTAAGTAAGTAAGTAAGTAAGTAAGTAAGTAAGTAAGCAAGCAAGCAAGCAAGCAAGCAAGCAAGCAAGCGCTATTGCTATCTCAGTGTGGATAACATGCGTCAACATTTTTTTCAGTTCTCTTGGCCACGCGGTCAGAGCTGGTTTCTTAGCGGGAACCGCCGAGGACATCCGTCCTGCCCCGCTGCTGAAGTGCGTCTAGTTTCCTCCCTCTCCCCCCTCGAGAAACGAGAAACTCACAAGGATGCTACTGTAGTCTACGACCACACTCCTTGCGCTCCTCCCCGGCCCTTCTCTTCTTTCTCCGCGGCTGAGCGCCGCGTTGACTTTCGATTCCACCTAATTTCTGCCCTTCCCTCTCCGTCTTCCGTCCCCACCCCACCCACCCCGTCTTCTTCGAGCTCTTCCCCGAGCGCTTCGAAGCTTCGTTCAGCTGCCGTCGGCTCGCCTTTTGACCGCTCAGCGCCGGATCCTGGGAATTCCCCGTTCGCCATGCCAGACTGACATGCGTCCACTCTCCGGAGCGCAAGACGTCCCAAAGACGGCCGACGCGCGGCTCAGGACCCCGTCCGTGGAGTTATTCTCCATCTTCGTCGTCTCCCTCCATCCACTTTGCTCCACTTTCGAATGTTTTGCAACCATTCGACGGAGAAAAGGGACTCCGGGTGGCTTTTTCCTCTCTTGGCAAGAGTTTCCAAACTGCCACCAGTCTTATCTTGGGAAGCCTCGTTTCTTTGCGATTCTCCTATCGACCGTCCACCCCACCTCCCAGGTTTAATTCCCCCCGTCTTACCCTTCTAAGTTCTCTCCGCTGTGGGCATCCCCGTTTTTCTTAGCTCTTTCTCCTGGCATTCCTTCCCGCCATGATTTCCTTTGAGAAATTCCTCAACCCCATCCTGCACCTGCTCAGGTAAACTGCTCCTCTCCCTACCTGCTTCTCAGATCCCCCGCCTTTCGTTCTCTGCTTTCTCTTGTTCTCCTCCAACGGTCAGCATTGACAGCATGAAAGAAGTTGGTCATCAAGTCAACTCCACGGACAATTCTACTCTGGACATTGATATCCTGTGCCCGGTTAAAACAGATTTCACCGAATGGTTCCTGCCTGCTTTCTACCTCACTCTCTCCGTCTTGGGTCTTTTGGGGAATATGCTGGGCTTGTGGACCTTATGCAGAAGTTCATGGAAGAACAGTTGGAATGCCTTCAATGTGCTGCTGTGTAACTTAGCCATTGCAGACTTGTTCTATGTGATTACACTGCCGTTCTTTGTGTCCTACTATCTCCTGGGACATGAGTGGCACTTTGGGCAAAGCTGGTGCAAGCTAACTCGACTTTTATTCCATGTCAACCTTTATGCCAGCATTGGCTTTCTGACCTGCATCAGTGTCCATCGTTACCTGCACATTGTGCATCCGATGAAGATGATTGGAAGATGTCAGAACCTTGGCTTTCCTGTCTTTCTGAGCGGTTTGGTCTGGCTCTGGGTCACAATTCAACTTTCTCCTGATTTAACTTTTAATAAAATGGGTGGCAATGGCACTAGGAAGTGTCATGATTCAACAGAGCACAAAAACCTGGAGCCTTATATGTTATACTTTCAATTTTTAACAATGACTGGCTTTGCTATTCCTTTCTTCATTGTCACTGGGTGCTATTGTCATGTGGTCCTTGTCCTCAGGAGGAACAAAAACATGGACCCTGACCTCAAGCAGAAGAGCATCAAGCTGGTGATTATGGTAATGACACTTTTCTATGTGTGTTTCCTCCCTTATCATATCTTTAGGAACCTCAACTTGGTGTCTCGAAGATGGCAACGTCAGGGATTTTGCAACCAGACTTTAAAGAATATTTATATCTTCTACCAAGTGACTCGAGTCTTGGCTAGCCTGAATAGTGTCCTGAACCCTTTGTTATACCTGTTGGCCCACAAGGGTTTAGAGGTACAGTTTAGGAAATTGCGTCGAAGTATTACACTGAGTCTGAAAACTTCTTTCCAGGGCAAAGTCCAATCCCATTTGGAATTAAGGCAATCAAATACTATGCTTGATAAAGAATGTGAAGAGATATTATCTAGTGATGTCTGAAATTATTTTAATTTAAACAAACATGTCATCAAGTGTCTACCATCTGAAGGCTCTTCTCTGTTTTCCAACATTCCTATAATTTGATGGATACAGGTATTAATGTTTTAAATAGTTTGAATAATGTGTTTGGAGCACAATTTAGAAGCAAAAATGTGCAAAAAATGTGACTGAGAATGAATTTAATACAATGGAACAGGCTATGAAAGATAAACAACTGGACTTATGGACCTGTGGTTTTATTATTTCCTTGTATTAATCTTTAACTTGGATGCATAGCCCTGCCCTTATTACTTTATTATATTTGCATTTTCCGTGGGAGGTCCTCTGAAGACATTGGAGTATTGAAAAGTTGCTGAATTGAAAACACCATATACATTATGTATAACAGTACTCCTTTTTCTCTTTGTACGTGAATGGTGGCAGTAGAAGACCATATAAGACTCAAACCAGAAGATTTATTCAGTTGCCATTAATGGGTATCTACAGTATTGCTACCTAGCTGTCTAGTTAACATTTCCAATGAAATGTGAAATGTCTATTTTTCTTTACTGGGAGCACATAGCCAGTGAAATCTGCATTGGTTCAAGTTCTGCAAAACTTTTTAAAAACTGTTTTATTTGGGGAGTGATGAACTTTGGTATCTGATGTCTTGCATAAAATTGTATAAAATGGCTTATATAAAAAAACTAAAAATGTATGGATGCATTTCTTGCTACATTATGGCTATGTTATGATATATTACACAAAATCACAACACATAAATACCTTTTAATATCACACACACACACACACACACACACACACACAGAGAGATACTGTAGGTAGATAGATAGATAGATAGATAGATGATAGATAGATAGATAAACAGATAGATAGATAGATAGATAGATAGATAGAAGATAGATAGATAGATAGATAGATAGATAGATAGATAGATAGATAGATATAGCACACACGAGATACTGGATAGATAGATAGATAGATAGATAGATAGATAGATAGATAGATAGATAGATATAGCACACACGAGATACTGGATAGATAGATAGATAGATAGATAGATAGATAGATAGATAGATAGATAGATAGATAGATAGATAGATATAGCACACATGAGATACTGGATAGATAGATAGATAGGTAGGTAGATAGATAGATAGATAGATAGATAGATAGATAGATAGATAAGTGAATATGGCTAAGAATGGAAAAGGGGTAAAAAAAAAGGGGGTAAAAAATTCAATCCCATAATAGCAATCATCATATTGATTCCCCAGCCCTTCAAGCTGACCCCTAATACTTTGTATTAGCATTTGGTATCCCACACAATTGCCTTTAATTTCTAATTATGAGATACTGAATAAAATCTGGATTTCAGTAACCAAGTTTGACAAATCAAATTAACTGTGCAAGCCAAAAATCAACTGGCCAGCACACACATGCATGTGGTGCAGCTGAGCTAGGACAACAGCTTGCGTGCCAGCAGCTATGGCTCCACGTGCCACCTGTGGCACCCATGCCATAGGTTCACCATCACTGCTTTAGTTCATTGTTAAGTGCAATTATAGTTCTGGGATAAAAAAACTATTCAGAAAATGTGTGGCCTGAGTTTTAATTGTTCTGTATCTTCTGCCAGAAGGCAGCAGTCCAAAAAGATTGTAAGATTGTAAGATGAGCAGAATCTCTGAGAATGTTGTGCAACTTCCAAAAACAGCAAGATGCGAAAATATTGTCCAGGCTGATAGTTGGAGTCCAATGATATTCTGGGCAGTTTTAGAAACATAGAAACATAGAAGTCTGACGGCAGAAAAAGACCTCATGGTCCATCTATACTATTTTCTGTATTTTATCTTAGGATGGATATATGTTTATCCCAGGCATGTTTAAATTCAGTTACTGTGGATTTATCTACCACGTCTGCTGGAAGTTTGTTCCAAGGATCTACTACTCTTTCAGTAAAATAATATTTTCTCATGTTACTTTTGATCTTTCCCCCAACTAACTTCAGATTGTGTCCCCTTGTTCTTGTGTTCACTTTCCTATTAAAAACACTTCCCTCCTGGACCTTATTTAACCCTTTAACATATTTAAATGTTTCGATCATGTTCTCCCTTTTCCTTCTGTCCTCCAGACTATACAGATTGAGTTCATTAAGTCTTTCCTGATACGTTTTATGCTTAAGACCTTCCACCATCCTTGTAGCCCGTCTTTGGACCCGTTCAATTTTGTCAATATCTTTTTGTAGGTGAGGTCTCCAGAACTGAACACAGTATTCCAAATGATTCTCTGTAGAGCTTTTTTGTCTGTTGCAGAGCTGCCCCCTTGCTGCCATGCAAGAATGCCATATTCAGGACGCTGTCAATGGTGCTGTGATAGTAGGACAGCAATAGATGCTGAGATAGATTTATCTTCCTGAGCATTCTCAGGAACTCCAGCCTCTTTTGTGCCTTCTTCACAAGCTTGTTAACATTCATAGTCCATGACAGGTCTCCCGAGATATAAATACCCAGAAATTTCAAGCTATCAAGCTTCTCCACCTCTTCACCATTTATGTGAAATGGTAAGTGTACATTTCTTTTCCTCCTGAAGTCAATTATAAGTTCTTTAGGGTTGTTGTTGTTTTTGTCGTGAAGTGTAAGATTATTTTCTTTACACCATAATGTCAGCCATAGTTCCCTCTAAGCTGAGCAGTGAGCAATCGCTCACTTAAAAATCATCAACTCAGAGTTTTTCAAACCTGCCCAGAAGCCGAGAGGGAAAGAGTGAGAGGGAAGGAGAGAGAGAGGAAGAGAGGAAGAGAGAGAAACAGATAGAAAAAAGAGAGGAAGGAAAAGAGAAAGAAAAAGAATGGGAGTAAGGAAGAGAGAAAGAAAATCAAAATCTAGTTTGAAACTAGCTCAACTATTTAAGTGGCATTTTGATATTGATAGAGTTGCCCTATTATGAGCTCACTGTTATAGACACACAGTACAGTATTTTATTTTGAAATTCTCTGAGGAAAAACAGGGTGGGTTTTTTATTTATTTGTTTGTTTGTTTGTTTATTATTTCTGTGCCGCCCAGTCCCGAAGGGACTGCCGCTCAGACACTATACTTTTCCACCCCCACCCCCCCACAAAATTAGCGGGAACACTGATTGTACTTCCTTTCTATAAATAGACTCCTTGGTTTTATTAATGAGACCCACCACTGTTGTATCATCTGCAAGTTTAATATTTGCATTGGTGTTATGCAATGGGGTACAGTCATGTGTATACAAGGAATATTAGTGTAACAGAAAAAAGATAAGATATATATCAGCGTCCTAGTCATATAAAAAAAGTGAACTATAAACTTTGGACTCTATGCCAGGATGTTTGGAATGAGATAGATGAATGTGTAGGACAGTTGGATTTTTGTCTATTTTTTTATTAATTTATTAATAAGTAATTAGGGACTTCTGTAAGCTTAGCTGCTTCTTTGACTGTAAGAAAAAAAAATGTAATATCTGTTAGGGAGAGCTACACAAACACTTCTCACAAACTAGCTGACAGGATGTTGTTTTCATACTCGGCTAAGATACACTGCAAGTAAGTTGCTGCTGGAGTTATTTATTTATTTGCTTGTTTTGTCCAATACACAATAATGCACAATGAGGGTTATAGAGGATATAATCAGGTAGAATGTATTAAAGGGAGAACAGGGGAGAAAATAAAGGAGTAAAATATAACTATGAGAGAATAGCAGAAAAAAATATAGGGATAGAAGAGAAGATATATGAGATATAGGATATATTTTATATATATAGGGAGGTGACAAGATAGCAGTGGTTGGGGGTATACAGGTAAGAGGCTGGCGATGAACACAATCTATCATTATCATAGTAAAAAACACACTTGGTGGTAGCTTATATGAAGTGGGTGGATCTTGTTAATAATTATGGGATGGCTTTGCCTTATGTGCAGGCGTGACTATCATGTACCATTGTAACCAATCAGTAATGCTCTTACTGTTGTTTCCTGTGGCAAATTGTACAGAAATTGTACAAAAATAACTTGGCCTGATTTCTGTCACACACCCTGGGCATACTCATCTCTATTCTATAGAGTTTTGTCTTTTCTTGATCTTGTGGGGAAATTGATTTCTTTATTCTGGTTTCCAGTATCTAACCAATCTTCTAGTTTACACAGATTCCCTGTAACCCTTGTCATCTAAGATTCCCTGTAAAGGTAGAACAGCATTTGGCTCAGGGACTTCATATTCCCAGATGCAGGGATGGGCTGCCAAAATTTTGGGCATGGCTTATTTTGTGGGTGTGACTTGATGGCCATGTGACCAGGTGGGAGTGGCTTGCCAGCCATGTGACCAGGTAGGAATGGCTTGCCAGCCATGTGACCAGGTGGGAGTGGCTTGACAATCATGTGATTGGGCTGAGGCTTTATGAAGTCCCCAAACACCCTTGTCTTATGGCCCCTGAGATAACTACTACTAAATATTTGTAGCCTGGTTCCCATCACTGCAGGGGTGGGTTCTAACTTACCTCACTGCTGGTTCACCTCCTCCTGTGCCACATGGAAATTTTCTTTTTTAAAAAAGCCAAAAACAAGATGGTAACATGTGCAGTGCAGGAAATTCAGCTTCTGTGCATGGTCAGAAGGAAAAAAAATGGAGGAAAAAAAATCCCCCCTCCCAAAAAAGACGGTGGCACTGACCAAACTGGTTTCATGCAGTGGGGGTAGTAAGTTTATGCACTATTTATTGAATATTTAATATATTTTTAATTGTCCTCCCTTCTCTAGTACCTTGGTATGATCCTTAATTACTTTTAAAATAGGAAATAATTAAATAGTATGTTTTTACCCATAAATGCTTTAATTGCTTAATAATTATCTAGAACTGAAGTTTTAGAGCAATTAAAGAAAATTGAGCTACTTGCCTAATCTGTTATCCTACTGAACCTTGCGGGTTCAGTACAAAACCTTAAAATGTTACTGTGCCTTCTCCATAGCATTGTGATAGGAAAAATAAGGCCCACAACTTTATAAAATGTCTGCAAAGAAAGAAAAAAATGATAATAGGGCAATATTCAGCAGATATTGAATACTGAGTGATGAAAGTTTGGTTTTCTTCCACAGCCAGCTCTAAACATCAGGAAATTTGTACAATAAATGTACGGCCAATAATACTTATCAAACTATTAGCCCCAAGGATTTGGAAACTGGATGAAGATTCATCATATCAAGCTGTCATGGTCTGAACTAATAGATTTTCTTTGGGTTTCCAGGAAAGAAATCAGACCTTTTATTCATATCAGAGAATGGTAGTAACCAAATAAATATTTACAGTTTAGGGAGAGACATGATTTGACTTCGCTTGCTTCAAAGGCACAGGAATACAAGCCAACTGGTCTGGGTTTCTATAGAACATTACAAGATCCTGCTCACAGGCAAGCATGGGGAAGAAATGGACTTATTTGGTCACTTGGCTAACAAACAAGAACAGAATTGTTCTGGTCAGTGGATCAGATTAAGCATTCGTCTTATCTAAAGTTTTGTTTGGCCCAACTGAAGCTCTTTTTTAAAAAAATCCAGAGAGATATTGCTGCAGTCTTCATGTGGTGACAAATAAATGAGCAAGTTCAAAGGTTTAAAATCTTACCTCAGCTTTCCTTTGCTTTATAGATCTGTGATGATTGTAAATGAGAGGATTGGTCACAAAGTTACATTTTAAAATCCCTATTGTCTTTGTGAACAGTTGCTGGCCAAGTCAGTTGCTAAACGTGAACTACAACCAATCAATCAGTCAATCTAATCAATTCAGATTCATTAGATTGATTGATAAAATGTCTGCAAAGACAGAAAGAAAATGATAGAATAGAATGGAATAAAATAGAATTCTTTACTGGCCAAGTGTGATTAGACATACAAGGAATTTGCCTTTGGTGCATATGCTCTCATGTACATAAAAGAAAATATATATATGTCAAGAATCATGAAGTACAACACATGATTGACATAATGTAAAAATAAGCAACTAGGAAACAATCAACATTAATATAAATCATAATGATACAGGCAAGAAGTTACAATCATACGGTCATAAGTGGGAGGTGATGGGTGATAGGAATAATGAGAAGACTAATAGTAATAGTAATAGTAATAGTAATGCAGCCTCAGTGAATAGTTTGACAGTGGTGAGGGAATTGGCATTCAGGGAAAAAGTGATGGCATTCAGGGAAAAATTGTGATGGCATTCAGGGAAAAAACTGTTATTCTGTCTAGTTGGGAAGTGAGGGTAGGAGTTGAAACAATTTATATCCAGGATGCAAGGGGTCTATAAATATTTTCACTATCCTCTTTTTGATTCATACAGTATTCAGGTCCTTAATGAAAGGCAGGTTGGCAGTAATTGTTTTTTCTGCAGTTCTGATTATCCTCTGAATTATCCTTTAAATGTTCATAGACCAATTGTTCATGTGTTGGTGAATCACCTGTTTTGGAGTTTTAGCCAGGATGAATCAGGATGCACAGCTTGTGATTTTCAGCATTCTTAGCTTAGTTGTGTCTCCCTCCAAGTCTTTAACCATCCATGGATGCAGTGATACACAGTACTGGTGGCAAAATTTGGAGCTCCACCCAAGAGCACCCAATTAGCACTGAAAGATGTTGAAACAAAATGCATAAGCCACGCCCACAGTGTGGTAGTAAAAATTTTGGTAGCCCATCACTGCATGGATGCACCTAAAACAAATAGGGAATTGAGCAAAGAAGTATTATTTTGTCTGCAAAACAGGCCCTTTGGTTAAAATAATGATGGTTAAAGTCATAGTTAAAATAATGATGATGATATGAATACAGCGGTAGTGTTTGAATATACCCAGTCCTTAAATGGTACTGTTGAACACATTAAGATCTAATGTCATTTATCTGTTTGTATCTCAGGAACTGTGGGGGTGTTTCGGTAACTACAGTTAAGCAAACCTCATGTTTTTGATATGATATGTAATTGAAACATCTCATTGCCAACTGCAAATACATTTCAACTTTATGATATTTTTGTTGCTTTGTATTTATTGCAGTCTTCATATTTATTTATGTTATGTTATCATTTGCATGAATAATATTGTTTGGCAGTAAAAAAAAATGGAGATTGGGTAGAATATGAAATGTGAGAAGCTGTTTTGATGTCCTATATTATGTTGACGCCTGTGCCAGAAGTGAATATAGAAAAGTTTGCTTTTAACTCTGTCTTGTATTCTTACAAGTTTAATCTACTTTTGCTTTTAACGAGCTTTGTGACATTTGTCACAACACTATTTTCATGAGACATACTGAACCAGCCAACCGAATTGTGGCCTAATATAATGTATTCCATCAGCATTTGAAATTATTCTCTCCAGAAAATTTGAGTTGAGCAAATCACGGTGAACTCCGTGAAAACTACCATGCAATTGGAGCCAAATTGCATATTGATATATTGCCCATTTTAAAACCTTTATTGTGGAATAAATAACAAAGAGAGAAGCATGTAGTGTTTTCTGGAACTAGTAACTGGAAGAGCAGAAGTTTAACAAATGGATATACCAAATACCCTAAACTTTTTTGATGCCACTGGTGATCCAAGACTTCCAAAACCAGATATGGTATCGAACTGCTGCATAGATGTTGATTTAATTCCTGCAATAATGTAATACTACTTGTGAATCAGGTTGCAGCTCAGCTACTGCATCCAGTTAGGACACACAACAACCTTTACCCAAACAATACACAATAGGTATGTTACCTTGCATCATATATATATATATATATTGCATTATCCTGGCATCATTTTCAGCCAGTGCAACAATGACCAGGTTGGCTGAGGATGACAGAAGGGATAGGTGATATGTTGAAGAGAAGAGTTGCCTAAGATGAATCCAGGAAGTGATCACCTTGGCGTCCTTAGCAACCTGCCGGTAACGTCAAAGCTCCAAACTCTGAACACGAGCCCAAACTTTGCCCGAAGTTTGAAAAAAATTCAGGTTCGTGTTCGGCATACTGAACACCACAAAATTCGGTACGGACCCGAATTGTGCGGGTTCGGTTCGCTCATCACTACTGAGGGGCAACTTCAGGAAAGAAAGTTTAAGTGTGTGTGTGTTTGTGTTTGTGTCTGTGTGTGTGAGAGAGAGAGGGAGGGAGGGAGAGGAAAATGGAAGGGGGAATAGAAAAATGAATAAAAAGGGTGTGTCAGATAAAGGTGTTATGACAAAATAACAGAGGGATGATTGAGGAGAGAGAAAATATTTTGGGACACGTGAATTAATATGAAAGAATATTTGTGGATAAATCAATCATTTTGACAGTGAGAGCAATTAATCACTAAAAATAGCTTGCCTCCTAGAGTTGTGGGTGCTCCATCACTGATAGATTTTCAAAAGCAGACTGAACAACTATTTGACTAGGGTGGTATAAGGCTCCTGCATTGAGTAGGAAAGATGACCAGAAGACCCCCCCCCCAAGGTCCCTTCTAGCCCTGTGAGCCTATGATCCTGAGAAGAATGAATACTCATGAATAAACCCCCCCCCCCCAAGTCAAACATAACCCTGATGCAGCCCTCAATGAAATTGAGCTTGACATCCCTGGCCTATACCAATAAAGTACAATTCCAGTCAAATTTGCGGAAGTCTGTTTCTTAATCTGCTCTGCCTCATTTTGTCATTTACTCCTATAGTACTTCCCTAGCTATGAAGACCCTCTTAGTGGACAATGAGGGTCCTCTTTTTTAACAACAGCATTTTCTTTTTTAAAAAAATAATCTTTATTGAATACAGTATATACATCAAAAAGA
Source organism: Erythrolamprus reginae (assembly GCF_031021105.1). Taxonomy (NCBI): domain Eukaryota; kingdom Metazoa; phylum Chordata; class Lepidosauria; order Squamata; family Dipsadidae; genus Erythrolamprus; species Erythrolamprus reginae. The sequence continues at coordinate 30,153,683 of NC_091952.1, forward strand.
CATAATAAAATACACAATATAACAATGTTATAAATTAGAGAGAAAATAAAATAAAGACAGAATAAAGAAGATAAAGTGAAAAGTTAAAAGAAGAGAAAAGATTAGAGGGAAAGGGGGGAAGAGTTATGTCAACTATCTAGATGACATTTCAATCACAAATGACCTATAATTTCAGTTTATATGTGGGTTGTTATATGTTGTGGGTTCCCACAACAATAGCATTCTCATTGACTGATTGTTGAGTCTTAACAATCACATAATTTTCTCCATATTTTTCTATCCCTAATTTGTTTTTTCAGGTCATCCAAGAACATATAAATTTCCCATTTTTCAGTCCATTTATTTTATCTTTTATTTAATCTTCCAACGCATTTTGGATCACTCCACCGTTTTCAAAGAACACTTTCCTCCTCAATCCTCCCAGACCATTTTTTTAGATTTCAGATCACAATTCTAAAAAATTCTGTTGGGATCAGGGGTGGATTCCTTTTACCTTTTCCTACCGGTGCGCATCACAACGTCCCCCTGCGCAATTTCATTTCCACACATGCTCAGAGGGACAATTTTACTTCTGCACATGCTCAGAGAGCTCAAAAACTCAAAAATTACAAAAGTAATAATAATGGCGGCACACACAGACCAGCACAGACAGCACCAGAGCTGTCGCACTAAAATTGCATCATCAGTGTGCCACTACTAGAGCGCCCACATCAGTTGGAACCCACCCCTGGTCTGGATTCAATTTCAAGTTTCTCCATGAGTTCATTTCAGTCCCACTGCATGTATTGAATGTGATCTCAGTTTCCCATCAGTAAATCAGTGAATCAAAGCAAGATAGGAAGATTTTTCAGGGTATGTCCACCATCTCATCCATTGCTCTGAAATATAGTTAAGTATACAACTACCTTATTTATTTATTTATTTATTTCTTTATTCATTCATTCATTCATTCATTCATTCATTTATTTGGTTAGTTAGTTAGTTAGTTAGTTAGTTAGTTAGTTAGTTAGTTAGTTAGTTAGTTAGTCCAATACACAATGAGGGTTTTAGTGGGTATATATCTATATACACATAGTAAAATACATGATGAAGGTTATAGAGGAGATACTCATAGTAAAATATATCTTAGAAAGAATAGAAAAGAAGGTATAGTAATAGAACATATCAATGAAAGAATAGAAGAAGAGATATAGGAATAGAAGGAGGGTATAGGAGATATAGGGGAGCAATAGGACAGGGGACGGAAGGCACTCTTGTGCACTTGTACTCTTGTGATCCTAGTTCATTTAAACTAGTATGTGTATCATATTATACCCCATAATAATGTTCATACCAATGTTGCGTTTTGAATATACCCCCCCCCCCAATGTTGTTGAGCCATCTGTTTAGATAGCAGGACAAGCGGCTTTTGACCTACACTTTTCTTTTAAAAAATAGCAATGATTTTAGGATTCAAATTTGCATGCAAGAGGATGAGTTAATGTTACAGTAACTATAACAACAGGAATGAAATGAACAATAATCACAGTGACATATCACCCACATTAGTAGAACTAGGAAATAATAACAGGGTAGCTGTTTATAGAAACCAGTACATAATAGAAAGCTTCAAGCTTCATAGTAGTTGATAGATTTGTGCAGATGGTTTGGGGCATAAACAATGATTGTAGGTTAGATAAAGAGCAAGCAGAATGAACAGCTGAGAATTAGACAATGCGATGTATGGTTAGTTCACAGGAAATTCTGATGGGATTTATTAGAATGGGACTTTGATCCTGTCTGGATATTCAAACCTTGTTTGGACTGCATTTAGTAACAATTCTTCAGGAACTCAAATGGAGGTCTTTTCTGTCATCTGCTGCCTGGCTATCCTAAGCAGAATTCAGAGTTTAAACTAGCCTTCCTAAACTGATATTCCACAAAAGATTTAGAATTATAACAGATTAGGTAGACACAATAGTGGGCAGCCAATTTTTTTACTGCCACACTGTGGATGTGGCTTATTTTGTGGGTGTGGCTTAATGGCCATGTGACTGGATAGGAGTGGCTTGCCGGCCATGTGATCAGGTGGGAGTGGCATCATCGTTCAAGTGAACTATTAAGTCCTCGACTTACAACTTTACCAGTGTCGCTCGCTGGGGTGACAATTTGTTTCGCGTTTCTCGCGCTCTCCTTCCTGGGTCACCCCCTCACCTTAGGCTGGGTAGCTAGGCGAGTGGGTGCTGCCGGAAGCATAAATGATGCTAGCGCCACTTCCACCCACACCTTCTGCTTGCACCTCAGGTGGAGGTGGCCGCGTGAGGCTGGAGGGGAGCCGGGCAGGAGAGAGGGAGGCTTGTCTGGGGTCAGGAAGGAGGAAAGAGGAAAAAAGCAAGGAGCAGCAGGGAATAAAAGGAGAGTCAGCCGAGACCAGTAATCCAGGAAGTGACAGCCGCCGATCAGGTGGAGCTGCACACACATCTTCATTTCCGCCGTCCTGCCTGCTGCCCAACTCCTGGGTAGACATCAGGTGGAGAAGAGAAGCAGAAACCTTGGAGTTAACAAATCCTTTCCTAGCTCTCAAAATTGTTGTTTCTAATTCATACTGTGGATTATAACTCAAGAGTTTCCACTGGAAATGGGGGAAAAAATATCCTCATATTAAGCCCTTGCTAATTTTGTGAATTCCTCACAATCTGATACCACCTTGACAATACTATTGAGGATCTTGAAGTTTTAATTTCCCACCAGTAGAATATGAGTTTGCAACGTGATGTGAGAGAAACAAAGTCATGTTTAGCCAGAAAACCATGAGAATCCTACCCTTTGATTCTGCATTGGTTAGATCATACCCACAGTTTAAGAAAAATCCAGAAAAGTGGAAACTTTCCAACAATGATTGAAGGTTTGAAAATTAATTCCCAAGTAAAGCTTAAGTTTTATTTTGAGAAGGCTGTGAAAGTGATGTAGAGACAAAGTGTAGGAGGAGAGGCAATCTTATCTAAGGCATCTTGCCTCTCCTTATAATTTAAAACCTGGATGAAATTGGTGGTCTTTGTAGATACAAACCATGTATTCCTTTGCTGAACTATAAACCCTATCCTTTGGGCAGAAGGTACAGTACATCCTTGTTTATTATTGCAAAGAGAACAATTAATGTGATCAAAATTTGGCAGAGCAACTGAGAAATTCTCTTCCAAGCTAAGAGGATAACTGACCTTATGACTGTAATGGAACATAAATAGGTACATGGGGCCTAAACCTGTCAATCAAAAAGTTCTAAGACAAGAAATATATTGTAAGATATTAATATCCAAGTATTAAAACATGATTTGTCCCGCTATGCTTGTCCTGCAGAAGAAGTGGGGAGGAAGCAAGGAGGACAAACAATTTTATTAGCTTGCAAAGGAAAATTACATTTAAACCCTGAATGTGGAACAGGTAGTGAAGTTTACTAAGCCCTTTATTTTGCTGATGCAGTTGGAAAGAATTCTGACCTTGCCTGGCTTTTCTCATAATCAAAATCACGCAGGGACTGAATGGAGATTGGATGAATCCGAGGTGCCGCTTAGATCTTTGCTGAGAAAGCAGAGAGATGAAATACTGCTGCTCTCCAGGTTGCCATATGGTGATTCCAGGAGAAAAGAGCAAACTCATCAATAGACGATCCAATAGCTCAAAACAACAGTTTTGTCAATTCTGCTATTTTTCAATTCAACCTTGAACCTGGGACAATATTTAAATGTGGTGTCGTTTAGAAAATGACATTAGTGTAAAAACTAATTCTTTAGAGCAACTGGTCTTTTGAGACTAGTTTATCCACAGTAACTGAATTTAAACATGCCTGGGATAAACATATATCCATTATAAGATAAAATACAGGAAATAGTATAAGAGCAGACTAGATGGACCATGAGGTCTTTTTCTGCCGTCAGTCTTCTATGTTTCTATGTTTCTAGTTCATGACAAAGTGCTGGAGAAAGAGGCAATTTTGAAGAGCTAATCTTAGAAAAAGACAGAAAATGGCAGAAAAAGACCTCATGGGCCATCTAGTCTGCCCTTATACTATTTCCTGTATTTTATCTTAGGATGGATATATGTTTATCCCAGGCATGTTTAAATTCAATTACTGTGGATTTACCAACCACGTCTGCTGGAAGTTTGTTCCAAGCATCTCCTACTCTTTCAGTCAAATAATATTTTCTCACGTTGCTTCTGATCTTTCCCCCAACTAACCTCAGATTGTGTCCCCTTGTTCTTGTTTTCACTTTCCTATTAAAAACACTTCCCTCCTGAACCTTATTTAACCCTTTAACATATTTAAATGTTTCGATCATGTCCCCCCTTTTCCTTCTGTCCTCCAGACTATACAGATTGAGTTCGTTAAGTCTTTCCTGATACGTTTTATGCTTAAGACCTTTCACCATTTTTGTAGCCTGTCTTCGGACCCGTTCAATTTTGTCAATATCTTTTTGTAGGTGAGGTCTCCAGAACTGAACACAGTATTCCAAATGTGGTCTCACCAGCGCTCTATACAGTGGGATCACAATCTCCCTGTTCCTGCTTGTTATACCTCTAGCTATGCAGCCCAGCATTCTACTTGCTTTCCCTACTGCCCAACTACACTGTTCACCCATTTTGAGAGTTCCTTTCCCTTTTCATGATCATTTATTATATTTATTAAGTGTATATAGCAATTGCACCTAGACTTATATATCACTTTACAGTGGTTTACAGCCCTCTCTAAATGGTTTACAGAGTCAGCATATTGCACCTAATAATCCGAGTCCTCATTTTACAGGTCTATGACCCTTTGCCTCCTCCACTTGGCTGTGCCTGTTTGGTCCCCAGGTTTCCACTCCCAACCATTCGGGTGCTGCCTTTTCTTCTTGGCCTATTCACCAAACAGGCCTCAAAGCCCATTCACCCTGGGCTTTAGGGCACATGGGACACTTTGCCGCCAGCCAATCAGAGGAGCAAGAATCCCACCCCCTTCTTCATTCTTTCCATTCCCCTCCACTGTGCCTGCTGCCTCAGGAGAACACAGGAACACCTGCATCTCTGTGCCCAATTTTGCTACCTGCACGGGCGCATAAGCATAATTCTGCTCAAACTCATGGTACTTACAGAGCCGCGAAGGCGAGCCCAATTAGGTGTTCCGACTAGCAGCCCATCCCGCCCTTATTCCTTCTAGCCTCAGAGACGAGAAAAATTGTGAAAGGCCTTGAAGAATCAGATCTGTTCTTGCAGATCAAGCTTTCTCCTACAGCAACATAATGAGTCTTTTTGGTAGCCTTTTCACCAAAACGTTGATAATTGTGATAGTAGGTATTTACTCAGCATAAATAGAAGGAACAAGAGGACACTGCTTGCCTGCTTCACTGGGTTTTTGGTTCCATTCCATTAACTCAGGAGCAGGATAAGGTTTGATGTCAATGTATCATCACATCTAATTCCACTAATAGCAGCAATAGATCAGTTTCTGAAAGACAGTGTGCTGGGTGGAGGAGGGGAAACCTCAGCTGAGTCCTTTTTTATTACTATTATTTGCTTACCACTTTGCTGATAGCCCACTGCGACCTGGCTGGAGCAGATGGCAGCTAATGCAAGGGGGGGAATTTCCCCTCCCCATCTCTTAAAGGGAAAGAATAAATCGCTGCAAGGAAATTCAAAGTGACAAGAATCAGCAGACTTATGTAGTTTGCTTGAAAATTATTATTGCAGCTAAGCAAGAAAAAAAACCACCACATTTTCGGAGTATAAGACACACCTTTTTCCTCCCTAAGAGAGGCTGAAAATTTGGGTGCGTCTTATACTTTCAAAGCTTTTTTTCTGCAGACCTAACTAGGTGCTACAATCTCCTTTAGCTTTCTATTCCCTTCAAAGAAGTTTTTTTTTCAACAGGATGAATAAATCACATCAATTTTAATCCATTCAATATATAATTATGAAATAAGGCATCATTTAGCTCAAAGAACTATGGAAGCCCAGCCAATTAATTGCATTGCATTGGCATCTTTCAGTCTCGAAGGATCATGGTATCATGCTCTGGACTTCCCAAAGCACAAAGCCTGGATAGGTTAGTATGGAGGATAGACTGTTATCCAAGCAGCAGATCCCTGTCTCTATGTCTCTGAAATGATCCAATGGGAGGTTGTTCATTCTTGACACGTGGATTCTTCGTTCTCTCGTCGCCAGTGAAATGAATCAGACCAGTCAGAAATGGTAAAGACGGTTCCGTTTATTCAGCTCGTAACAAGTGACTCCAGTCAGGAACGCGTCTGAGCTGTCAGTGTCAAAGCAGCTCTATTTATACTTTAAAGGCTCGCGCCTAAAAGAAACGGCCGTGCGTCTTAACCAATCAGACGCGACCTTGATTTATTCACATTTAAAATTTACAGAGACAGTATTTTTACAGAATTTCTTTTTACAGACTTAACAGAAATGATCCAATATGATTGGTTCCAGTTACATCACAGGAGTTATCAGAAAGTAGCTGTACATAGTCACAAACTGCTTCTGGGACTCTAGCTCTGGATTTTGCCTCATGGTTTACTCATTTAGCCTTTTCCAATAATGAATATAGCCACAAGGCAGTGGAGGTTTGTAGTAAGTGTTTCCCTTCTCCTAGTGGTTGACCAGGGCGTATTTCGTGTCTTGCTGTGCTCTTAGCATACCACATCGCTTGCAGAGACTGCGTTTATGACCATTGACCTATTGTAGTAGGTTTCATCTATTATTATTATTATATTATTATTATTATTATTATTATTATTATTATTATTATTATTTATTGGATTTGTATGCCGCCCCTCTCTGTAGACTCGGGGAGGCTAACAACAATGATAAAAACAGTATGAAACAATCCAATCCAATATTAAAATAACTAAAAAAATCCCTTATTATAAAACCAAACATACATACAAGCATACCATGCGTAAATTGTAAAGGCCTAGGGGGAAAGAATATCTCAGTTCCCCCATGCCTGACGGCAGAGGTGGGTTTTAAGAAGCTTACAAAAGGCAAGGAGGGTGGGGGCAATTCTAATCTCTGGGGGGAGTTGGTTCCAAAGGGCCGGGGCCGCCACAGAGAAGGCTCTTCCCCTGGGTCCTGCCAAACGACATTGTTTAGTTGACGGGATCCGGAGAAGGCCCACTATGTGGGACCTAACGTGCAGCAGAAGGCGGTCCCTGAGATAATCTGCTCAGTCCACCAAAATCTGTCTTCCCATGCTCAGGATAGACAAGTCCCTATCTCGCTGAAGGTCAATGATTTAGTGAAATATTCATGCCAAGCGCAGTGAAAAGGTATTTTTTAAATGTAATTTGCCACATATTATTTTGGGCTATAAAATGATAAAATAAGGTTGCATGCTTATGTTTCCCTAAATGTTTCCCTAAATTAAAAAAAATGAGACAATGCACAAGACAAGAACAGTATATGAGTAAAGAAAGTTGGCTTTATTGCTATGATATGTTATAATGTTTGACTGGCAGGCAAGACTGTTAGGCAATGAACTTTAGATAAACTTCAAATGTTGATGAACTACAGTTCTCAGTATTTTTCCCTGTCTGTTCTGCCTAAGACTGCTGGAAATTCAGGCATATCTTAGGTCTGAATTACGTTAACCTTCCCTTTGTCCGCTGGCCGACAAATGTTATGTATGGTTGTTGTCTGAGTGGGTATGATTGATTTTTAATATAATTGGGGATTTTAGACTAGTTTACTTAGTTTTAATTAACTGGATTTAGCCTACTGTATTCTATTGTTTCTTTTTATATGTTGTAAGCTGCCCCAGTCCTCAGAGAGGGGTGGCATATGAATCCAATTAATAAAAAAATGAAATAAATATATCTGCAAGTCAGCAGTTACTTGAATAACAAAAATATAATATCTTCCATGGTTTAATTTGGAATTGACATATTTTGTTGATTTGAAATAGAAGATCGAATTTGGAGTGTAACCACCCCAGAGCTATCCTTTATCGATGACAAAAACTTGATGACCATTAAACAGCAAAAAACATTTAATTTTTTTTGCATCTTTTTAATGCTCTCTAATATTGTTTGGATTTTTTTCTAGCCCAGATCTTGTAGGCACAACTTGTTGCTTTCCACTCTCTCTCTTTTTTTTTAACAGAACTGAACACTGAGTTGATCTAAAATGTTGGCTGCAGCATAATCCTAGTCATTAAGCTGTACAACATATTGATTTTACAATGTTCTTGCTACTGCACACATCTTGAATGACCTGAAATTGGGATCAGCCCCTGGGCAGAGACCTCATAGAAGCAGTTTCATTCAGAGATCAATCAGGTACAAAACAGAACTGTTTGCCAGATGGTCAGGAAAACACCCAAATGTCCTTTGAACACTTGTGGATCCATAAAATGCCTGTGAAATTTATGCTCAGAATGAATCATTTTTGGTTTTAGTAGCTTGTAAAACCTGGACATTGTGTTTCCCAAAATGATGTCTGCAGAAGGGCCTAGGTGGCTAACTCTGGAAATATCGACTCTGATTTAGTAGTGGTATTCACTTACCTTCGCTGTCGGTTTGGACATGGGAGCACGCACATGTGCATGCTTCACTTGCACACGGTGCTTCTGCCGATGTGCAGAGCATCCGTGATGACATCCGGATGGGTGGGCGGAGCTTCCTGTCACCACTGCTATTGGTTCACCTGAACCTGCGTGAACCAGTATATTATCACCACTGCTCTGATTCAATCCTAGCAAATCCTCAGGTCCATTCAATCGAATCATCACCTTTAGGGACACAGGAATTTGCCTTCTTTTTTTTCTCTTTTTTTTTGGGAGATACAGTACCTGTCCTCTAAATTTCTAGCTTTCTTCATCTTAGCCCATTTTATTCTGTTTTACCTTTATTGTGCACCATCCAGAGTTAGTTTGAATTTTGGCAGTGTTGAAGTCAAATTAAATCAAATCATAATTTCTCCCAGTAATTTCATTTAGTTCTCACAAGGGATAGGGAAGCGAACCAAACTCCGGAGGATCTCATAATGAAGTTTCCAGAGTTGACGTTTCCTTTCCTTTGATGACTGACTAGGATTTCTTACCCAGAAAATATCAGAACCATTATAAAATCATACCTTCAGCTTCTGGATTTCAATCCAGGATACTGTGATCAATATTTGCTGAGAAGACCAGCAAAATAAGAATGATTTAATTCCCAGCTTCGAATCTTATTATTGGTTGCCCATGAAGACAATACAATTGTATGTATGATTGGTTTCTTAAATTGGGGTTTTAAAATTAACTTAAATATTAGATTTGTTTATATTGTCTTATTATTGTTGTTAGCCGCCCCGGGTCTACAGAGAGGGGCGGCATACAAATCTGATAAATAAAATAAAATAAAATAAAATAAAATAAAATAAACAAACAAATAAATAAATTTTAGTCCCATGCTGAGGTCTGAATCTTGACTGCCATAGATCTAAATAACTGATTTCTTCCATCTATAGGGTTTCTTCCTCTGTAGCTTATACCCCATGACTTTGTCTACAAGGTTCTTCACTAGACAATGTTGGATATAGGATGATAGTCATCAATCATCAAATACAAGCAGATCCAAGGCAAGCCTTTGGTGGAAGGGCAGTTCAGATCTTCTTTCAAGCATGCTAAATGCCTCTTTTCTCTTCTTGATCTTTTTATTTTAAAAATAATATTTATTAAATATTAACATTAAAAAGAGAAAACAAGCATAACAAACACAAAAGGGAAAATGATAGGATACATAATATGAAGTAATTGATAGTAATATATAATCTCAAGTATATATGTGCAAAATACAGTATCAAATGTGAGAAATATAAAATAAAGGAATAGGAGAAAAAGAAGATAGATAGAGAACTAGAAAAGGAGTCCGAGTCTGCGGAGAGGAGCGGCATACAAATCTAATAAATTATTATTATTAAATTATTAAAGAGAGAGAGAGAGAGAAGGGGTGTCAGTAATTTAGCTGACACTTCAGAATTGTACGACTTTAGGATGCGAAGGGGTAGTAGGAGTACGTATGTCTGTGTCTTATATATAAAAGTAAGGAGGTGTAGTTAGTACAGGTTCATAAAAATCAATGGGACTCAAACATTATAAGTATTTATATCTGAACAAAGTGAGCTGAGATTCATAGTATATATAATATTATATATACATATTATCTAACTATCTACCTACCCATCCATCATCCATCTATCTATCTATCTATCTATCTATCTATCTATCTATCTATCTATCTATCTATCTTCATCCACCCGCCCATCCATCCATCCATCCATCCATCCATCCATCCATCCATCCATCCATCTATCTATGCAGTAGTCTATTTGCATGTAGGTGGACCCACCTGAAAACAGATGAACAGCTTCTAAAACCACCAGAAATGTGTGTTTTCTGGGCCGTTCAACCCCTGAAGGGGTCACAACCCACAGGTTGAAAACCACTGATCTAGTGGCTGCACACTCAAGTTTTCCAACTAGAATATGACAGCCTTATGTTTTTAAATATTAATATTTAATAGTTGCTGATAAGAGTTCCATTATTAAAGATTGATTTTTGAATGAATGTTCAAACCTGGCACAAGAAGCTGCTGATCAAGCATGACACCTGGCTGAGAATGGGATGTAATTTCTCTCAGCTCTGTCTGCCAAGGGATCCACAGCATGCTCTCCCTGTTGGACCTGAAACCAATGGGGAATGAATGCTCCCACAAATAGCTTAACACCATGCAGAGCTTTATAGGTAGTAATCAGCATCTTGAACTGGTTTTAGAAGACTTCTGTGAACCAGTGTAGCAGAACAGGAGATGCCCCCCCAAAATAGGACCAGCCACAGCTTCCAAATACAGTGGTACCTTTACCTGCAAATGCCTCTACTTATGAACTTTTCTAGATAAGAACCAGGTGTTCAAGATTTTTTTGCCTCTTCTCAAGAACCATTTTCCACTTAAAAACCCAAGCCTCCAAAACTGTACCTGGAAAAGGCCTCTGTGGGGCCTCTCTAGGAATCTCCTGGGAGGAAACAGGGCCGGAAAAAGTGGGGAGAAGCCTCCATGGGGCCTCTCTAGGAATCTCCTGGGAGGAAGCAGGGTCTCTACCCTCCTTGTGGTTTCCCCAAGCACTCGCATTATTTGCTTTTACATTGATTCCTATGGGGGAAAGTGCTTTTTCTTACAAACTTTTCTACTTAAGAACCTGGTCATAGAATGAATTAAGTTCATAAGTAGAGGTACCACTGTATTCTTCAAGAACAAGCTCATACAGAGCATATTTCCATAATACATGTGGAGGTTGACTAAGACATGAATCAACTTGAAAAATGCCTCCTATTCCAGGACAGGGTGCAATTGATGCACAAGATGCATCTGTTCAAAGGCCCTTACTCATGGCTCTTACCTGCTCTTTGAAACCAACCCCTTCCCCATTACACATCTACTCTGACTAAGATGTACTGATGACAAAGAAGTAAGCAGAATAGATAACTTTAGAATTTGGGAGGCCGCCAGCCACCCAGCAACAGCCTTCTCTTCATTAGCAGCTGCAAAGAGTGACAGATTCTAACTAATTGTAAATCAGGAGTTGGCAACCTTTTAGTGTCTAAGGGCCATAAATGTTGAGATACATTAGGGGGACTGTGGGCAGAGCACATGGACCCTACGATTTAATGAGCTGTTGTTTCCACCTCTGGAAACTCTTATTACAAACAGGTACTAATAAAATCGCTATAACTTTTTCAAAGCTTGTTTTAAATTTCATTTATTTTAATGGTGTCTTACTGAAAAAAGCAATTGTGGCTTACCATCTAAAAAAAATTTAAGAAAAAAAGTCAAAGATACTATACTATGGCTTAATATGATGTGTGAATTCAGGGGGGAAAGTCTTTGATATCCAACTGGATTAATGCTACTGGGATTTTTTGTTTTGTTTTGGTAGAAAAAATAGTTTCAGTGAAAGTTACTCACAAAATTAACAGCTGATTGTAAAGAGGTGGTATTAACGATATTTCTCTTGATCCATCCATATATATTCATCCACACAATACATACATGCATACATACATACATACATATATACATGTATACATATGTCTACAATATGATTAGGTTCTCTGGTATGTCTGGCCCCCACTGCAGCATCTATACTTTGACCAAATATATATAATATATATATATAATACAGGGAGAAACTTTATACAATATAGTCTACTGGTTTTCCAAGAGATCAAATTCTTCACAATTACTATCTATCTATCTATCTATCTATCTATCTATCTATCTATCTATCTATCTATCTATCTATCTATCTATCTATCTATTTATTGGATTTGTATGCCGCTCCTCTCCGCAGACTCGGGGCGGCTAACAACAGTAATAAAACAGTACTGTATATGACAATAATCCAACACTACCTTCATCTGCTGAAGCCTTCATGCAGGAATCACTATGCATAAACATTTTCTATGCAGATACCAAGGGTTAACATAGTAAGAGATGAGAATGTAAGGGCTTTTAGTGATATTGTTTGCATAAAAATAAAATGAGTAAAGATGAAAAATAAGGAAAAGAAAAATTATTGTTGAAATTAAAATAAGAAACCGGGACAACATCTTGTTCACAATAAAGTTATGAAGAAGAGGAGAAAGAAGATGAACACTGGAAAAAAGAGGTAAAATAAAATTAAATGAAACTGAAAGAAATGGGGGTGATTAATATAGTCAGTGTAATTTATAATATTAAATCTGTCTGTTTTTAGTAATATATCGAGAAATAAATTGTAGATGGTAAATAACTGAAAGTAACAGTGGGAAGAACATAGAAGTTAGAGGGAAATAGGGGAGAGGAGAGGAGAAAGGCTGAAAAAAGAAGAGAGAATGAAGGAAGAAGGAGGCAGAGAGGGAAAAGAAGAGAGAGAAAGAAAGGGAAGAGATGGAAATGGCAAAAGAGAGAAAGAGAAAAAGGAGAAGAGATGAGAAGAGGAAGAGAGAGGAGGAGAGGAAAGAAGAAAGAAAGAAGATGGTTTTGATTGAAAAACTGGGGGAAATATGATAAATATGAGAAAGTAAACAGAAAAATAATTATTTTTTGGTTGACGGCTGTATGATTAATATTAAAATGGAAGATGTTAAAAAGATTAAAAATATTATTAAATGAATATAATTAAATTTGAAAGTATAATGTTGATGTATGTATGTATAAGCACTCTGACAACACAGTGTTTAAATTGAAAATGAAACTTTTGTATTATAAAATAAAAAAATATTAAAAAAAGAATGAAGAGATCCTCTTTAACTTTGGGGGGAATGTAAAAGTGAGAGGGGGAGAATTGTACTTTCAGACTAGTAAGATTTTGATAATGTGAAAAACAAACTTTCAACTTCTACCTTCAAAATGATGCTATAGAGCAGTGTTTCCCAACCGTGGCAACTTGAAGATATTTGGACTTCAACTCCCAGAATTCCCTGGCTGGGGAATTCTGGGAGTTGAAGTCCAAATATCTTCAAGTTGCCAAGGTTGGGAAACACTGCTATAGAGCACTGCGCACCAGAACAACTAGACACAAGAACAGCTTTTCCCAAACACCATCACACTGCTAAACAAATAATTCCCTCAACACTGTCAAACTATTTACTAAGTCTGCACTATTATTAATCTTCAAATTGTTCCCATCACCCATCTCCTCCCACTAATGACTGTATGACTCTAACTTTGTTGCTTCTATCCTTACAATTTATATTGACTGGTTCCCAATATGATTTGATGGCTTATTTGTAGCCGGACTATCATTGTGTTGTACCTTATGAAACTTGACGAATGCACCTTTTCCTTTATGTACACTCGGAGCATATGCACCAAGACACATTCCTTGTGTATCCAATCACACTTGACCAATAAAAAATTCTATTCTATGTAGCCTTACAATAGAATGGAAATAGCTCATGTGCTCATGTTTTCTGTTTGGTCCACCTGGGAAGGCTGACAAAATACGATTTTGTTTTTCATATATGAAGCTATTTTAAGCAAGCTTGCCATCTGCTTGGTCTAATTATTATTTTAAAAAATTACAAAACAGGAACTAAAAGAGAAACACAGCAAGCCTGTGACTTATCCACTTGCTGTGCTGAAGGGCTCTTCAAATCTCCTATCAGTGAGTAGGTAGGAACAGTATAATGTCTATCAAAACGATTACTGATACAGGGCAGCCCCCTCTATGAAGCAATATACAGTGCTTCATATACAGTATACAGTACCTCTACTTAAGAACGCCTCTACTTAAGAACTTTTATAGATAAGAACCGGGTGCTCAAGATTTTTTGCCTCTTCTTAAGAACCATTTTCTACTTAAGAACCCGAGCCCAGAGAAATTTTCCAGGAAATTTGAGAGCGTCACGAAGGCCTGGCCAGTTTCCTGCCATTCTCTCTTAATCCCGGCCATCTCGGATTTTTCTGGGCTGCCGGAGGAGCTTAAGGAGGCTTTGGCAGCCCAGAGTGAAGGGAGCATTTTCCTTTTTCTGGGCGCTTTCCGGAGCATCTCATTTTCTTCCATCGGCAGCGACTGTCCTCCTCCTCTTCTTCTTCCTCCTCTTCCCACCCAAATCTGAACTTTTATTTCTTTCCTAATAGGTTTGCATGCATTATTTGCTTTTACATTGATTCTTATGGGAAAAATTACTTCTACTTAAGAACGTTTCTATTTAAGAACCTGGTCATGGAACGAACTAAATTCTTAAGTAGAGGTACCACTGTATAAGTCTAAATGCTATTGCTATTGCTACTGTAGAAGACAACTTCCACAGTAGCGACTAAAACAACGAGAAAGAGAACAAAATCAAGATTAACCTGTTTAGTAATTTAGTAATGTTTTCTTTTTAGTACATCAGTTAAAACTTTTACTACCATACCCTGTTGCTTTTCCTGGCCCAGCAGCATTAAGCAAAAGGCTGCATACAAAAATCAGAGGTGCTTCAAAGCCTCAGTTTTCCAGCTTTTTAAAATTAGAAGAGATAATACAAACAAGTTAAATAAACAGGGGGAAAATAATAAAATGTGATCAACAAATATAATGAAAATAGTAAACAACACAGATGTAGGATAGAGAAGTATGGATATATGCAGTGATGGGCTACCAAGATTTTTACTACCACACTGTGGGCGTGGCTTATGCATTTTGTTTCAACATCTTTCAGTGCAAATTGGGTACTCTGGGGTGGAGCTCCAAGTTTTGCTACTGGAACTGCGTTCCTGACTCTTCCCATAGGAGCCCATCACTGGATATATGTGTGTCTGTATATATATGTAAAGCTAGAAGAAGTAATATTGTGAAGTGTAAATATATCTGGAAATGAAATAGTTGCTCCTATATCTCTTCTTCTATTCTTTCATTGATATATTCTATTCCTATATGTATATGTATCTGTATGTATGTATGTATGTATATATGTATATGTGTATATGTGTATATATATATATATATATATATATATATATATATGTATATGTGTGTGTGTGTGTGTGTGTATATATATTCTATTCCTATATTCTATGTATTCTATATATTCTATTCCTATATATTCTTTTCTATTATTTCTTAGATATATTTTACTATGAGTATCTCCTCTATAACCTTCATCATGTATTTTACTATATGTATATTGATATATACTCAATAAAAACCCTCATTGTGTATTGGACAAAATAAATAAATAAAAATAAAAGGAAAGGAAAAAATCCTGGGCCTAATGACACCATTCCAAGACCAAAGAAGCTGTGCAGTTGGCTATGGGGAAACCCCCCCCCCCCAAATGCACCCAGTACTGTACTTGGAAAGAAAGAAATCCTCTTGGGTTCCTATTGTGTGAGTCAGGGACTGCCTTGCTGAGAAACCAATGGGATTTTTTTCCTTCCAAAACGGACCGTAGGTAGGGGCTTAACATAAAAGGGGATTCAGTAAGCATCACAAACTTAATTTTACGCAGCTTCTTCTCTAGAAGCACCGATCTACTAACCAGAGCATACAAAACATTTGTCAGACCAATACTTGAATAGAGCTCACCTGTATGGAATCCACACTGCATAACAGACATTAATACAATTGAAGGGGTCCAGAAATATTTCACAAGAAGAGTCCTCCACTCCGCTGCCCCCCCCGCAACAAATTACCTTACTCCTCCAGACTTCAATTACTATGCTTAGAAAATTTACAGCTAAGCTGCCTCCAAACTGATTTAACTGTTGTTCATAGAATCATACATCACAATGTACTCCCTTTTGGCGACTACTTCACCTTTAACAACAACACAGGAGCATGCAATAGATACAAACTAAATGTAAATCGCTCCAAACTAGACTGCAGAAAATACGATTTCAGCAATAGAGTGGTCAATGCCTGGAATTCACTACCGGACACTGTTGTTTCTTCCTCCAATCCCAAAACCTTCAACCTTACATTATCTACAATAGACCTCTCCCCTTTTCTAAGAGGTCTTTATGCCTACCCTTCCTGTCCTAATGTCTTTTATAGAATAGAATAGAATTTTTATTGGCCAAGTGTGATTGGACACACAAGGATTTTGTCTTGGTGCATATGCTCTCAGCGTACATAAAAGAAAAAGATACATCTGTGAAGAATCATGTGGTACAACACTTAATGATTGTCATCTTTCCTATCTCTATACTTATATTATGTTAAACATACCACAATACAATACTATATTGTATAGTATTGTACTATATTTGCATGACAAAATAAATAAAAATAAATAAATAGATTCACGGTCCCGGGTTCAAGACACTCAGGTTCCCGCGAGGACAACAGCGAAGCTCCTTCGGCTCGCCGGGGTGCGGCCTCCGGGGGCGCAAGAGCTTCCCGGGCGCCGCCCGCCTCCTCTTCCCACACCCGCAGCTGGGAAGAAGGGGAGGCGTGGCGGCTCCTGCCTGCCTGAAGCCGCTCGTTTTAGGGCTGCGACCCGCCGCAAATCGCCGCCGGGACGAGCCGGAGAAGGCAGGACTCGACCTCCGAGGCAGGGCAAGGCGGGACTGGCTGCCGGCGCAAAATCTCTCCAAACCGGGCTCCCTTCGCCAAGCGCAAAGCCGAAGCGGGGATGGCGGGCTGCGCGTAGGCAGGGCTGCTGCTGCTGGGCTGCGCGGGGGCCATGCGGCGCCCCGGCTGATGCTGCCTCCTCGGGGCGGCCGCCGCCTGCTCGCCATGAAGCGGCAGAACCTCCGCACGGTCTCCCTCATCGTCTGCGTCTTCTCCTACCTGCTGGTGGGCGCCGCCGTCTTCGACGCGCTGGAATCCGAGGCCGAGGTCGGCCACAAGCGCCTCCTGGAGCAGAAGCGCAGCGACCTCCGCAAGAAGTACCGCTTCTCGGCCGAAGACTACCGGGAGTTCGAGCGGCTAGTCCTGCGGGCCGAGCCTCACCGCGCCGGCCGTCAGTGGAGGTTCGCCGGCTCCTTTTACTTTGCCATCACGGTGATCACCACCATCGGTGAGTGCGCGGCGTTCGGCCGCCGAGGGGGTCCGCTTTTCCCTCTGGCCACGAGGCGGCGGGGTGGCCCTCCCTTCCCCTCTCCTCGCCCCCTCGTCCCCTCGCCCGCCGTCCGTCCTAAGAAGCCACCTGTGGGTGCGCCCGGCTCTCCGCCGCCTCGCCAGTTGTAGGAGGTGTGGCGCGGGGGGCGTCCCGAGGTATCCCGTCTGCGCTGAACGGGAGCTCTGGGTACCAGAGTCTTTTAAAAGGCGTAGCGGTTTAAGGGCATTTAGGATGTAGTAAGCATGGTGGAGAGAGTTTACCTGCTTTCAGGTGAGCGCTTTAACTCTTCCGTGGACTCAGAGCCCACAAAGTCACAAGAAAGAGATGACCTTAGTCAGTGTGATTTTGGTTCCTGCAGCTTGCTTACTTGCATTGCTTGCTTATGTATGTATGTATGCATGCAGTGAAGGGCTACCAAAATTTTTACTACCACACTGTGGGCGTGGCTTATGCAGGATGCCCTACATTTTCTTTCAACATCTTTCTGTGCAAATTGGTTGCTCTTGGGTGGAGCTCCATTTTCACCATCCCACTGCATCGTAGTCCCCCCCCCCTCCGGACAGTAGCTCACTCATGTATGTATGTATGTATGTATGTATATATGTAGGTAGGTAGCTAGGTAGCTAGGTAGGTATATATGTATGTATGTATGTATGTATGTATGTATGTATGTATGTATGCATGTATGTTGGAAGGGGCCTTTTTAAAAAAAATATTTCAGATATATACACTGCTCAAAAAATAAATAAAGGGAACACTTAAACCACACAATAGAGCTCCAAGTCAATCAAACTTCTGTGGAATCAAACTGTCCACTGAGGAAGCAACACTGATTGACAATCCATTTCACATGCTGTTGTGCACATTCAACTTTGTACAGAACAAAGTATTCAATGAGAATATTTCATTCATTCAGATCTAGGATGTGTTATTTGAGTGTTCCCTTTTTTATTTATTTTTGAACAGTATACATTTAAAAGGACATTTTTTCAATCATTACATCTAATTACATTCACCCTCAAAGAAAGCAGAAAAAGAAGCGAAAGAGAAAAAGAGAAAACCATAGATGTAACAAAAACAGAGTGTACATAACCCCACACCACCCCTGCTGTCTCGTTGACAGCTTAGTTTTAACTTATCAGTTTATCATATGGTGAATATTACCAGAGGATACTATTCAGACATAAGTATAACCAATCTTCAAATAACTTATGTTGGAAGAGGCCTTATAGGTCATCTAGTCCAACCCCCTGCTCGAGCAGGAGATCCTTCCTACCAGTGATGGCTTTTTTCCCCTCAGGTGCCGAAAGAGAATGTGCACGCACTATCATGCATGTGTGAGTGCCCACACCCATAATTCAATACCTGGGGAGGGCAAAAACAGCTCCCCCCCTGAGGCCCTCTGGGAGCTGCAAATGGCCTGTTTCCCAAATTCTGGTGGGCCCAGTAGGCTCATGCTTTGCCCTCCCCAAACTCCAAAGATTTCCCTGAAGCCGGAGGAGAGTAACATCCCCCCCCCCCCACTGGAGGTTCTCTGGAAGCCAAAAATGCCCTCTCAGAGCCTCTATGTGAGCCAAAAATCAGCTGGCCAACACACACATGTTGGAGCTGAGCTACGGCAACAGCTCGGGTGCCAGCAGATATGGCTCTGCATTTAGTTTAGTTTAGTTTAGTTTAGTTTAATCAGATTTGTATGCCGCCCCTCTCCGCAGACTCGGGGCGGCTCACAGCAACACAATACAATGTAAAACAAATCTAATATTTAAGTTAATTTAAAAAACACCACAAATTAAAACCAATCATATATACTAGCGTACCATGCATAAATTTTATAAGCCTAGGGGATGCCACCTGCGGCATCCGTGCCATAGATTCGCCATCACTGATCTAGTCCAACCCCCTGCTTGGCCATCAAGTGGGAGGGGGGCAGTTGGACTAGATGATCTACAAGGTCCAACTCTGTCAATCTGTAAATTGTCAGCAGAGTTCGTATCAAGACTGTTCTGTGCCACAAAAAGGCTGCTGACCTGATCCCTCCAGCCATTATTGTTGCCTGATCTAGTCCTAGAGGGGGAAAGTAGTGACATAGCCATGGGGTTAGAAATGATCACTCTGTACAGTTGAGTTGGCCCTCAACTTATGAGTACGATTGAACCCAAAATTTACTTTGCTAGGTGAGAAATTTGCTAAGCGACTTTTGCCCCATTTTACGATTTTTCTCAATGTTTGGTGAAAATAATATAAACTGCCAATCAAGATATAAACTGATAGAGCGCTGGTGAGACCGCATTTGGAGTACTGTGTTCAGTTCTGGAGACCTCACCTAGAAAAAGATATTGATAAACTTGAAAGGGTCCAAAGACGGGCTACAAAAATGGTGGAAAGTCTTAAACATAAAACTTGTCAGGAAAGACTTCATGAACTCAATCTGTATAGTCTGGAAGACAGAAGGAAAAAAAATCATCAAAATCTTGCATTTGTGCACGTCCCCTCACATGCACAGAAGCAAAATCTCAGAAGGGGACACACACACACAAGAGAGAGATTTGCATGCACAGAAATTAAAAAGTCATCAAAATCTTGCATTCACGCACATCCCCTCGAATGTGCAGAAGGAAAATCTCGCTCAGACATGCACACGTGAACGCCACAGGCACGGAGCTGTGCACGCAGCTCAATTTTCGCTACTGGTATGGTGGTGTTGACCGTACCAGTAGGAACACGCTACTGATGGAAGTGCTGTTGAAAGTCAAGGACGACCTGCAGTTCGTTCATTCAAAGGTGTATGGGTAGTCTTTCACACAGAACCAGAATTGGGACCAGAATTTCCATTGCTCAGCAAGGCAGTGGTTAAGTGCCCCTGACTTTAGGACCTTGGTCGCCCCAGTTATTACGTGAATTGCTGCGGCTGTTAAATGAATCATGAAGTCTTAAGCAAATCTGGCTTTCCCAATTGACTTTGCCCATCAGAAGCTGGCTAAGAGCATCATGGATGGTAATCCCATGACTCCCTGGGATGCTTGCAACCATCCTAAATTCATGCCAATTGCCCAGCATCCAGAGCCGGCAGGGGCTCCTGCTTATCTCCATCTCTCTCCTCATTTCTTTTCACCCCTGTTAAATATTTTTCCATGGTGTCTCTTAAGGGTTTGTTATATGCACTTCATATCTCCTATTCTGTGCTGTGTGCTATTGTTCAGTGCAAAAAACCCCCTACTGCCTGCGGCAAAAAAAGCATGTTCCCTGGGGTCATTCCCCCCTGGCATTGCTCTGCACCCACGCCCCGGGGGGGGCACCCCACTATTTGAGAAACAATGATTTCAGCCTAACTTAGGCCTGGGGTTCTCACCTAAAAACACACAGACTTTCTTCCTTTGAAGATATGCTTTTTGCATGGGGCGAAACTGTGTATTCTTCCCAAACTTACTTACTTACTTACTTACTTACTTACTTACTTACTTACTTACTTACTTACTTACTTACTTACTTACTTACTTACTTATTTACTTACTTATTAGATTTGTATGCCGCCCCTCTCCGAAGACTCTGGGCGGCTAACAACAATAAAAAAAACAATGTAACAAATCTAATATTAAAAAGTAATCTAAAAAACCCCAATTTAAGAGACCAATCATACAAACAAGCATACCATGTATAAAACTTGTTAAAATGTTTTACTTTTGGTACAATTTTAAACAACAGATTTTTTTTTTAATACGACCTAATGCATAAAGCACAGAAATTAAGGATCATCTCAAATGGACATGATTTATAGCTTGGCATGCTGATACCTGTTGCAATCTCACCTGCCCATGCGTGCTCTCGCGAGATTTTGCTTTCTGCATATTTATTTATTTGTTTGTTTGTTTGTTTGTTTGTTTTTTGTTTGTTTGTTTGTTCGTCTGTCTGTCTGTCTGTTTGTTTTGTCCAATACACAATAATACACAGTGAGGGTTATAGAGAATATAATCAGGTAGCATGTATTAAAGGGGGAATAGAGGAGAAAATAAAGGAGTAAGCTATAACTATGAAAGAATAGCATAAAAAGAAATAGGTATAGAAGAGAAGATATAGGAGAGACAATAGGACAGGGGACGGTAGGCACTCTGGTGCACTTATGTACGCCCCTTACTGACCTCTCAGGAACTTGGTGAGGTCAACCGTGGATAGTCTAAGGGTAAAGGGTTGGGGGCACAGAAGCCAAATCTTGCTCCGACGGGCACATCGGTGCGCAGCTCCATTTTTGCTACTGGAATGCCATTCCACACCCTCAAGGTAGGAACTCAATACCAATCCAAAGTTTGATCACATGGCCACAGGGATGCTGCAATAGTCATAAGTAAGAGGATCAAGCATAAGTAACTTTTTCCAAAACTTTTGTGACTTTGAATGGTGGCTATACCCATGGTTGTAAGTTTTCCTCCCCCCCTCTGCATATCCAATTCTTCTATTGCATATGCATATACCTATCAGGCGTGACACAAAGTAAATCACTTAAAACAAAAGCAACATTCTCTCTGCTGTTTTTAAGCCTGGGATAGGAACGTATTTATGGTGAGAATACATGTATCTTTGGGCACTTGTTTCTACCCTGGGTTTCCCCAGCATTTTGGAAAACGGGCAGCGGTTGCTTCTTCCAGCATCCATGGAGCAAGTGGATTTTAAATATTAAAAACCCACACATTAATTGCTAACTATACCATTTGGGATACTTTTGTTTTTCCCAATCCAAATTATTGTGTTTGATTTTTTTTTTTAAAGAAAGGACAATTTTTGATAAGAAGGAAAAAAGAAGTATTGCACCATAAGGAGACTCCTTATGTTTTCCCACAATAAGATAAATAATAGCAAGTATGATTTCCATCTATGGTGATATATTCATGTATCTTTTAACTGTCTCTTCTTTGGAGAAGAACTGTTGACATCACTGTTTATGTACAAGAATTAATGGGAAAGAATCCATGCAAAGTTGTTCTTGCCAAACCTTGCAGAAAGCTAGTTGCGGCATCTTGTTTGCATATAACTCTGTCCTTAGAGTACCTTCTCTTCCATGATACTTTTGGGCAACTTAACATTTCTCAACATCCAGTTTTTGATCCCCTCTTTCTTTTATCCTGTCGTGTAAATATTGTCTTTACTTCTCAAGAAACCAGGACTTGGGTTTCAGTTTGGTTAAAGAGTGAAGTAGATAGCAGAAAAGATGGGTATTTTTCCCAGTGGAGGGATATAAGACATGGAGCCCCGAGTGAGGGTGACCAATAGTAATGTTGATTTTTAACTTTTTCGCAGATAATCAGGATGGGCAGTAGATGATGCTCATTGATGCTGAGGGGAAGGGATTACAGAAAGCTCTCCAAACATGTTTCCAAACTGAATGGATAAGCAGTAAAATGTAGATGTAGGTTATGATAAAATATTTATTTTATATATGCATGATTTTAATCAGCTGGGAAAAGTGCTATAATGAGGATATCGCACTCAAAGCAAACATTGACCTGACCTTTGGCAACTGTTTGGCAAAAAGATAATGGTGCCGCACATTTCATTAGGAAAAGAATTGAAAAGAAAAGAAAACCCATCAACCTATAAACAAGTCTAGAAGGGAATGACATTTGAAATATTTATTTGTCTAGCCACTCCAGTAAGGAAAGGAAAGTTGGATAGTTCCGTGGATTTGCAGCTGGCTGAAGCATAGATATCAGAGGGTTGTTATTAATGGCGAGTATTCTGAGCAGAGCCTGGTTACAAGCGGTGTGCCACAAGGGTCATGCAGATTCTCCATAAACTGTACACAAACATTTGTGAATGTTCCCAACAGTTTCTCCACAGTGAGAAATTCAATGACGACACACTGCTTGTAACATACACCACTTACAGACGCCATTTTGAAACACTGCTGCAGCTAAACCATCTGTCTGAAGAAATGCAAAATTTACACATGCACTCCTGACAATTCAAATAATATACAGTGGTACCTCTACTTAAGAACGTAGTTCATTCCATGACCAGGTTCTTAAGTAGAAAAGTTTGTAAGTAAAAGCAATTTTTCCCATAGGAATCAATGTAAAAGCAAATAATTTGTGCAAACCCATTACAAAAGAAATAAAAGCTCAGAATTTGGATGGGAAAAGGAGGAGGAGGAGGAGGAAGAAGAGGAGAACGACAGTCGCTGCCCAGAGCGAAGGGAGTATTTCTTTTCTCTGGGTGCTGGCAGAGGCTTATTCCCTCTCCAAGCGCCCAGAGAAAGGAAAATGCTCCGTTTGCTCTGGGCTGCCAAAGCCTCTTTAATGCACCACCAAAAGGCTCCTCTGAAAGCCCAAAAAAGCCTAAAATGGCCGGGATTAAAGGGGGAATGGCAGGAAACTGGCCAGGCCTTCGTGCCGCTCTCAAATTTCCTGGGAAATTTTTCAGGCTCTGGTTCTTAAGTAGAAAGGCAAGAGGAGGCAAAAAAATCTTGAACACCCGGTTCTTATCTAGAAAAGTTCTTAAATAGAGGCATTCTTAAGTAGACAATATATCTAAAGTTTCACATTCATACCATTGCTATAGCCTGAGAAAAAAAATTGGTGCATAATCTTGTGGGTGACCCTTGTACCCTATGGGAATATCTAGTTCTTGAGACCGACATCACCCATTGCCCAGACACAGGGAAAGGTAGTTACCTGAATTTTCCATTACAAAGCTAGTTCTTGAAACAGGATGGCCTGTGATTTTGTTTCTTAATTTTTAATACAAGTTTCTCTTTTTATTTCCTTCTTTTGCTGCAGGTTATGGGCATGCGGCTCCTGGAACGGATGCGGGCAAAGTTTTTTGTATGTTCTATGCAATCCTTGGTATCCCACTCACCCTGGTTATGTTCCAGAGCCTCGGGGAGCGCATGAACATTCTTGTTCGGATGGTGCTAAAAAAAATAAAGCAATGCCTGGGAATGAGGCAGACAACGGTCTCCATGAAAAACATGGTCGTGGTTGGTTTTCTCTCATGTATGGGGACATTAGGCATCGGGGCAGCTGCCTTTTCCTACTTTGAAGGCTGGACTTTCTTCCATGCCTTTTACTATTGCTTCATAACGTTGACCACCATTGGATTTGGAGACTTTGTTGCCCTGCAGAAACACGAAGCTTTGCAGAAGAAACCTCCCTACGTAGCGTTCAGCTTTATGTACATCTTGGTGGGCCTGACAGTGATTGGGGCCTTTCTTAACTTGGTAGTCTTTAGATTTTTGATCATGAACTCAGAAGACGAGCGTCGGGATGAAGAACAGAAGGCATCTCTGCGGAGAGCCAGAAATTACATCAACTTGAAACCCAGGGAAGATAGCAGGAGTACCAACGAGCTCTTGCTCCCGGTAGAGGAAAGGACCAGTCAGATGAACCTCATCCCATTGATCCATGATGACGTTGAGCGGCAGAGAGGCAAATCCTCGGGGTCTACCACAAAAGTCCCTTCCTTTTGTACCTGCCTATGTTACAGGCCGCGGCTGAGCAGAAGCCCAGATCCTCCCCACCCCGAACCTTTCAACTGTCATACAAACCTGGTTTATTATAACTCCATTTCTTACAAAATCATGGAAGTCTCCCTTGGTGGTAAGGATCACACCGGGCTGTCTTCTCCTGGCAGTACTTTGTCATCGGATAGTCCCAGTTGCCAAGGGCATTCCAGAATCCGGAGAAAGTCTATTTGAAAAGCATGCATGCTCTTTGGAACTTGTTTTTGTTTTAATTTTTACTCGGGCCTGTGTCCTGCTTACCGAACACGTGTTTTGATGATAAATTGTGAATTGGATTGTTGGATAGTTGTGGAGTGCCCTCCTTTTTCCCCCCCTCTGCCCCTTTTTCTTTGCAGCCACATTCTGAAATGTCTACCCATGTCTATTGCATTCCTGCCAAGCCCATGCAATGATGCCTGAGCGATGCCCTTTGAAAATTAACGCTGAATAATAATTCTCCCATCAACATATGTCACAACATTTGTACTAGAAGCCGGGTGTTCAATGGATTTAAATACTAAAACCCCACAGTGCCTCTTGATTGCCATAACATCTGGGGAGATGTCTTAATTATTCCTTTGGGGTAAATATACAGATAATATCCAATTGTATGAAGACAGGCTGTAGGCTCAACTTGTCTTGTTTTTGCTGAAGAAGTTGACAGATCCACACCCTAAAAGAAAGAGTGAACAGATTTCAGGCTTGTGGGTTCTGTTGAGCATTCTGCAATAGGGCAAAGCTACAAAGTTTGCAAGCACCTTCAAGTCTAACCAATGTTAATATCTGTAAATATACAGATAATATCCAATTGTACCAAGACAGGCTGTAGGCTCAGCTTGTCTTGTTTTTGCTGAAGAAATCAACATAAGCTTTGGAGCATAATACAAATCCAATAAATAAATAAATAATAAAGTTGGTTAGCTTTGGAGGTACTACCAGATCTTGTATCTGTTTTATTGTCATGGACAAATGTGGTTCTTTACCCCCCCTATCCACCTTCTGCTCATCACTTGGGAAGAAAAGATTCTTTCTAGAAGTTTATGATAGGAATCAAACACGAGTTCATTGTCCTTCCCTATAAAACTTCACTCCTGATTATCCAAATCATTTATTTTATTTTTTGTAGCTTACATTTTGGCTGGTGGTTATTGCTGTTGTTCAAGAATTGAGAACCAAGAATCCGGATGGCTGTAGTTCAAACCACTCAACTCTAGTAGCTAAAGAAGATTTACCTTGTGACTATAGGCAGATTTTGTTTAGCGACTGCTTCATTTAGTGACTGTTCACAGTAATGACAATGATAAAAAAAGTAACTTTACAAGCAATCCATTCAGCATCTTTGCTGGTCTGTAAGACAAAAGAAAGCTGAACTAAGATAATAAGTCACAGTTTCAATTAGCAACCACTTCACTTAACAACATAGTTTTGGTCACTAAACAAGGACTATCCACAGACTATCCCACTGGGGCTTCTTTGTGATAGTTATTGTTGGAGAGGTTCTGCTTTCTCACCACAACTGTCTTTATCTACAGCAGTGATGCACATCTTTAAATATCAAAGCTTACTTGGAGGGCTGTTAATAGGGAGATTCTTCCATTCAGATTTTTTTAGATCCGTGTTTTAATTGCTCTCCCATTTGCTGTTCTGGATTTGAAATGTTATTCAGGGATGAAGGTGGGTGGACTTATTTTAAGGCCAATCAGCATAGCCGAGATCTGAAAATGGGGAGGACTAATAGTGCCTCAATTAAATTTATTTATGTGCATGTTTTTACAAGTGTTTTGGGCTACTGAAAATAGCCATATAGTTGTCCACCTGACCTGAATGATAATCTATCCATCAGGCTACACATCTGTTCTGCATCTCACTTCATTTTGGCTATACAACTGGCATATTTAGAAACGTATTTGCGTACACAGTGGCAGTGTTCCCTCTAATTTTTTTTTGAGGTGGGCGGAAAAGTATAGTGTCTGAGCGGCAGTCCCTTCGGGACTGGGTGGCACAGAAATAATAAATAGATAGATGATAGATAGATAGATAGATAGATAGATAGATAGATAGATAGATAGATAGATAGATAGATAGATAGATAGATAGATAGATAGATAGATAAGCGAGCGAGCGAGCGAGCGAGCGAGCGAACGAATGAATGAATGAATAAAAAACCCACCCTTTTTTGCCTCAGAGAATTTCAAAATAAAATAGTGTACTGTGTGTCTATAACAGTGAGCTCATAATAGGGCAACTCTATCAATATCAAAATGCCACTTAAATAGTTGAGCTAGTTTCAAACTAGATTTTGATTTTCTTTCTCTCTTCCTTACTCCCATTCTTTTTCTTTCTCTTTTCCTTCCTCTCTTTTTTCTATCTGTTTCTCTCTCTTCCTCTCTTCCTCTCTCTCTCCTTCCCTCTCAGGCTTCTGGGCAGGTTTGGAAAACTCTGAGTTGATGATGATTTTTAAGTGAGCGATTGCTCACTGCTCAGCTTAGAGGGAACTATGCACAGTGGTAGGAAATCAAATTGTACAGTGATATCACTTTGGGGGCTGAAAACAATATTCAGGAGGAGTGGGAAGAAAGATATTATAAAAAGGCAATGTGGCTATTTTAAACCATAAAGAAACACAACAGCAAGTTATACAGTCAACGTTCACATACAGACAGGATCCAATTAAAGGCATTGCTCTGCCTAGAAATCATTATGGAGCAATTGCTTGCCACCACTATTGCATGTCTTTAGCCCTTCTCTTGGTTATTTATATTCTGAGACTTCCAGTGTTGCTCGGATCTCTCAGCTGCCTTTCTCCCAGCTGATAAAAGTGGACAAGGTACATAAGATAACATTGTTCCTTGGGCTCCCTAGTTTACATTTCCTCTGCACTCCTTAGTGGCCTTTGGAAGAAAGCCAATCAACCTGTGCTAACCATCAGAAAACCTTTCCTGCTCCTCTGCAAACCCCAATCGTTGTTACAAATGTTCTCCTCATTTCCCTTCCAGTTTAGAAGAACAAAATGGGATCATGTATCTGAGGGGCAACAGATTAAGAAGCAGCCAATTGTGAGTCACAATTTCTGTTGTTGCTACTTCCCTCCCAAGTCCCTTTTGTGGGGAGTTTCAAATCTGGTTTGATCAATATATGCAAATATTTGCTTGTAAAAGAAATATTTTTATCACTTTGCAAAGGTAGGCGTAGAATAGAATAGAATAGAATAGAATAATAGACGGAGTTCCAAGCCCTGTGGAGAAATTTCAAGATCAGGTAGTCCACATTTGCAGACTTGACAATTCATGAACATCATTAAAAAAGAAGAGGAAAAGGGGGAACCTGGTGCACCAAAGACCAAAATCAGTCTTGAAGTAGCAGTATCATTCTTGTCTACAACCTCCTTTGGCAGCTCTACCGTCAACCGTCAATATATGCAATTACAAAATGGAAAAGGGATAGAAGAGAAACTGTGTCTTTCACAGCCAGCTGCTCCAGCAGCTGCAGCCTGGACTTGGTTGGCAGATAACGTGGAAAACAATGGCAATAGAAGGTTGCTGTTTTCCCTTTGGCAGACCAAGGCTTTATTGTAGAGCTGCTGGTTATATGTGAAGTGAAAAAGAGAGTAAGTTTTGCTTTCTCCATATCATTTTTTGGGTTCACTTGGGATGGTTAGCAGTGGGATGGCTAAAATCATTTCAGAAAGGCTATGGATGGTATTCATATTGCTGTTTAGGTTCCGTGGAGTCCTTGGTGCCCTCTAGGCTTGGTTGTTTTGGTTCTGTTTTTATTTTAGAATAGAATGGAATGGTATAGAATAGAATAGAATAGAATAGAATATCAGAGTTGGAAGGGAACCTGGAGGCCTTCTAGTCCAACCCCCTGCTTAGTCAGGAAACTACCATTTCATACAAATCTGAATTGTCCAACATCTTCTTTAAAACTTCCAGTGTTGGAGCATTCACAACTTCTGGAGGCAAAATTGTTCCACTGATTAATTGTTCTGCCAGGAAATTTCTTCTTAGTTCTAAATGTACACAAAGCATTCTTGCTGTTAAAGGATTTATTTGGGGAGCCTCCCTCTCAGAAAATCTTAAAGTACATTTCCCCATCAGGGGAAGCATCCACCTAGTAGTCCAGTTTTGGGACAGCTGAAATGAGGGTGCTTGCCCACACGTCTGTATGCTGAAAACCAGAAGAGCAGCTGCCCAGTGTGCATGCATGTACTGGGAAGATGTTCTTCCAGTTTCTGCCATGAGCATGTGTACTGGCCACCTGGTGTTCTGGTTTCTGGAATGCATGCACAAAGACCAGCTGGTTGGGGCACATGTGCACACTGGAAACCATAAGATGATGATTATTATTGTTATTATTATTATTAATTAGATTTGTATGCCGCCCCTCTCTGTAGACTCGGGGCGGCTCACAACAATAATAGTACAATATACAACAAATCTAATAATTTAAAGTCATTTAAAAACCCTTTATTTAAAAAGAAACATATACACAAACATACCATGCATAAACTGTATTGAGATCATCTTCTGGCGGCTTTCGGGTGCTTCCACACACATTAAGACCATGCCGAAACCCGGAAGAGCAATGGGCAACAGCTCTTGTGCCTGGAGAGATGACTCTGTATGCCACTTTTAACATGCGTGCCATATGTTTGCTATCATGGATTCCTATGTTCGCTATTTGGATTCAGGCCAATTCAGATAGTCTCTGTGTCCTGCATTGCTAGAATGTGTGCTGTGGTTTTACACCGACTCTTCCCACTCTTTTCAGCATCTTTTCTAAAATTGGGAAGATCACCCCTGTGCAACAGAGGATTGGCCTATATTGTCTGAAACTTGGAATGTTAACTACAGTGCTGGGAGCAAAAATGACCCTCCCCACCCCAGTTAGATAATTAAAATAGGCACACTGAAAGAGAAAACTAAATTCTTAACACTGAGTTCCAGTCTTGAGTGTAATGACTAATTTGGCACAGTGGTTAATTATTTTTTAATTTAGTTTCTTGTGCCGTGAATGCAGGAGCTTTCCCTCCTAAGGTGCCATAGGAAAGCAACTGAAGTTGCACTTAAATAAGCGGGCACAGCATTTTCAGGCTTCCACAAGAAATGAGCGGGCCTCTAAATTGCTTCAAACTAATTTGAATAATTATTGCAAATCAGGCTTAAGATGGTGAATGAACCTAGTTATTTGTGTCTTTTGCAATAGCCTATGTGTAGCACTGGCTTAGTGTGACATATGAACCTTTGCTATTACGTAAGAAGCTTCTTTTCTTAAACAAGGTCTGCCCATCTAGTCCAGAATAATCTAGCTAGGTGACGAGGGAAATGTCTGAATTTTTTTTTTATCTGTAATTTTTTGCGCTATAGTAGAGTTTTACATATATCCTTTTACATGCAAAGCTGGCATATTGCAGATGAGATGTTCTTATTCCTTTCACAAGAAATATATTGCTATATTTATTGCTTGGCACTCTCCTATAGTTGCTCAACAATATGGGGCTGTGAAGTTAGCTTATTTATAACATTAGGTCTCTTAGAGTATAATAACTGTTGAAAGGCATGGATGATGAGCATAATTTTTCCATTTTAAAAAGCCCAATTTTGTTGCGTATTTTATGGGAATGGTGTGTGTTTCTGTAAACACACATTGTCTTCCTAATGAAAAAATTGAAAATCTTATTATGCAGTAGTTGGAAGCAGAGTATCTATGCTCGCTTGCTGATGATTTAATCTCAGGATATGGGCCAGAGACCTGATTTGATTCTGGGCTTATTCTAGTATTTGAAGAGGTAAGAGAAATCCTCTTTCCTTGAGTCAGAGGTTGTCTGATTTGTGTCTCCCATCAATTAGCATGGGTGAAACCATAAATGGCTGCATTTTTTTTTCAACAGATATATTTCCTGTGAAGAATCAGTAAGTATATCTGAAGGAATCAAGTTGCTTAATTTTAAAAAAAAATGGATGCCGGAGATTTAAATCAAGGCCCCTTTAAGGTTTTTTTTCCCAGCAATGGTAATATTATTTTTGGAATTGATGTAGCAACCAAATTTAGGGAGATATTAATTTGATGTTGGGGAGGGAGAATTTATTAATCCTACTTACTGTTTAATGGATAAAGTCACCATAGAAGCTTAAGGCAGGAAACTTGCAAATTACCAAACAAAAGGAGGAGGTTTTTGTTACTTTAACTTTTCTATGTTATACTTACCAGGTGCTGGACAACATCAAAATACTTCCTATGCAGTTAATCTAATAACACACCTAAAGTAATACAAAATGAACTTATATTATAAACAATGGGATGTAAATAATGTGGGTGCAGCAGCTACATGAGGCATCAAATGTCTGGAAATGAAAAATGATTTCAACAACATCGAAAGTAGGTTTTATACTGATTTTAATGAATTTGTCTGGAAGGCTCTGTTCAAACAATTGTTTCAATTTGGGTATGTTTTCTAATAAGATATAAGTGCTCAGGTCCATTTTGTTACTACATATAGATGGTGCCTAAACTTTTCCAGTTGTTTCTGATGTCCATCCAGCGGGACTATCTTCATGAGAAAAGACATTCTGTATTCTTCCTTCAAATATTTCTGTACTTGCTCTAAGTAAAGAACTATTTCAAATTAAAGTGTGACTTTATTCCATTTAAAATGGGGAAACTATCCTCCTGAACCATTTCAGGTCAACTATATGGAGATTCTCAAGTCATCCAGGTCATGGTTGTCCCAAAGGTGCTTTTTCAAGAGGCAACTGGACTTTCTGGTTTTTCTCTGAAGATGTTTCACTTCTCATCCAAGAGGCTTCTTCAGCTCTCAGAGCTTCAGAACAGAAGAAGATTATTCATTCATTCATTCATTCATTCATTCATTCATTCATTCATTCATTCATTCATTCATTCATTTGTCCAATACACAAATACATAGGAAGAAAAATAGACATGTAGTAATATATATAAGGGTAAAAGTGAACTTAGAGGAGAGGATATATGAAAGAAAGAGAATATATATGATAAGTGAGAGAAAGGAAAGAAAATTGGACAGGGGACGAAAGGCACACCAGTGCACTTATGTATGCCCCTTACTGGCCTCTTAGGAACCTGGAGAGGTCAATCGTGGAGAGTCTAAGGGAGAAATGTTGGGGGTTAGGGGTTG